>NC_089505.1:13911565-14034065 GCF_036850995.1 Saccopteryx leptura | reverse complement strand
AGAGTCAAATTACAAAGGTGTGGATGGGTGCCTTGGAACCCAAAGGCTTAGATAGCACAGGAACTTGGAAAAGGGAGGAGAGGCCCCTGGGACCTGGAAGAGGACTTGGTTGGAAGGCACAGGCGAGTTAGTTCTGTATAGTATTCTTATGGAAAGGAGCGGTGACCCATTAGGAACATGGGTAACCTCAGAGGTGATTGGGAGGGAACTAAGGAGATCAATAATATTCTAGTCTTGTTTTTTCCTGTTCCTATTGGGGCTCCCCATTGACCAAACCCAACCTGAGCATGCAGGAGCCCTGCTAATGTCACCATACTGGTCAGCCTTCCAGGGCGGAGTGGAAAAGGGCAGAGAATAGAGTGGAAGGAAAAATAGATTCAGAATTGGAATCAAAATTTGGGTACCATAAGAAGAAGGCGGGAGGGAATAAGAAACCCTGGGGGGAGAGCCAGCCAGTGTTTCCTCCAGAATGGAAGTAGCAGGTTTACTAATCTTACTAAGAATTCTTAAGATACTTAGAGTAATACCATGTATTCCAAAAAGCAGACAAGCTTCTTTAAAGTACTTACAATATCACATATTTGTATATGAGAATTCATCTAACACAATGATTAGAATTATGAACCAACTATTTATCTTAAATTAACTATATTTATTGTTATTATCTATTCAACTGCTACAGAAAGAACATCAGCAAATTGATTGGACATACTGCTTAACTTCCAGAAAAGCTTCCCAGACCAAAAAAATATATATATATATATATATTTTGTATATAAAAGATTATCATGTGGATGATAGAGACCTCCTATTCCTTACCTTTCTTGAGCATCAAATAAGAGAAAAATGCATACTATTAATGAGATATTTAGATTAAATACAGGAAGAATTACTTGAAAGTAGTATATGTTAAGCTCCAAAGTTTCTACCTCCGATATTTCATAGGTGATAGCTACAGTGACAGAGGCTGAGAGGAATCAATCATAAGTCACAAGTGTTGCACTTGAACGACAAGGAGAATGATGTTGTCCTTTAACCGAAAATATTTGCCTCTTTTGCTTTCTCCTTCATTTAATTTCTCTGGATACCACCTCCGCCCCCATTTCTCTATTTCCCATCTTATCCAATTTCTTCCTACTGCAGCGGAAACTCGGACTTTCTTCACCAGGTCACTATGCCATAAGACAATTCCAGGAAACCTCTTCCGTGCCGCCTCCACTTTGTCTCTTTCTGTCCTATTCCTTACATTTTCAGGCACTGATTTTGGGTTTTGTAGGGTTTTTTTAATTGTTCTTCTAGCTCATCTGCTATTCTTGGCCAGCCTTCTTCCCTCCCATTTCTGTTGTCGTTTCTTATTGGGTCTAGGTTATTGTCCTGAAGAATTATTATGTCCAAGTTATTGCTTAATGCAGTCCATATAAAGAGATCGTTTTTAAATCCTACTTATTTTGAAGGAGGCCAACATAATACAAACAAAGGAGTGCTCGTTTACAAACTATCTGATGTGCTTTTCGATCTCAGTTCCCCAAAGTGGTACCAGCTAAAATACGAATAGGCTAATTAAATAAACTCAAAATTAAGGGACACCAGATAAGATTTTTTTTTAATGGCTGAGATTAACTTGTGGGCAGCTGTTAAAAAAAAAAATAGATTGTCTTAAGGGTTTTGGTGTCCTGAAAGAGAAATCTGATTCATCCTGAGTGTTAGTCTGAGTCTTCCTGGATTGCAGGGAAGTTTGCTCTTGGGCAGCAACCTTGACACTAGAAGTCATAGCTTCCGCCAGAAAGTTTATTCAAACTCCCTAGGAAGAGTCCTATGGTTTGCTTTTCCTTCCTTGCCCCACCTCCCTACAGTCTTAGGCGAACTGACAGATAGCACCCCAGTCAGGCTGCTAGAGGGCACAGTGAGGTGGAAAAGAGAACTAGGAGTGCCACCTGGTGTCTTTGCGCCGTACACATACGGACCTTCAGTTTACCTCCCCTTCCAGCCTCGCCAGCCCTGCTCTCCTGACCTGTCTGACTCTGAGGCAGGACCCCGGTGAGCTACCTGGCTTGCTCTATAGAAACCACAAAGTGTATTCTTGAAATGGCTTTTCTTGTTGGCTTCATCCGTCAACATACACCTTTCAGTCTTCCAGAAATCTTCTTCCAGAAGCCTTTCCTATGCTAAAGATACTTTCTCCTAGCTGTCTCATTTTTGTGCTTATTCATTTTTTGAGCTTCTAGTCTTTTATTTCATTGATGTATCAGTATGGCTGGGAGTCAAGTGCATGTACTGTTTGCTACCTTAAATCAGATGCTTCTTTCCTGTTATATTAATAAGATACTCTTTGTCACTTTATACATTTTACTGTAAAATTTTTTTTACCTTTTTTTTTTTTAAAGATTTTATTTATTCATTTTAGAGAGAGGGGATAAGAAAGAAAAGGTGGGGAAGAGCAGAAAGCATCAACTCCCATATGTGCCTTGACCAGGCAAGCCCAGGGTTTTGAACCGGCAACCTCAGCGTTCCATGTCAACGCTTTTACGCACTGCACCACCGCAGGTCAGGCTGCAAAAATTTTTTTAAAAAGTAGGGAAGTGGATAGAATTCCCATATACCCATCACTAAATTTTAACAATATGTAATATTTTGCAATATTTGCTTTATCCAACATTTTAAACATTTTTTCTTTTCATAAAGTGAAATCTTTTTTTTAAGACTTTATTTATTCATTTTAGAGAGGAGAGAAGGAGGAGAGAGAGAGAGAGGAAGAGAGAGAAGAGAGGAGGAGCAGGAAGCATCAACTCCCATATGTGCCTTGACCAGGTAATCTCAGGGTTTTGAACCAGCGACCTCAGCATTCCAGGTTGATGCTTTATCCACTGCGCCACCACAGGTCAGGCTGAAATCTTTTTTTTTTTTAACAATATTTTTTATTTATTTAAATCTGTGGTTAACATGTGTTTTTATTTTCCCTGTCTCTCTCTTTTTAAAAGGGATCCAATATTTTCTTCTGCATCCAGGCTGCAAACCCTAAAGTGAAATCTTAGATGTCCTAAGTTATTTCAACTTTACATACTTGAGTAAACATCTCTAAAGAAAAAAAAAGACTTTTTTTTTTTACTTAACTGCTGAAATCTTTTTTTTTTTTTACAATATTTTTTATTTATTTAAAACTATGGTTAACATGTGTCTTTCTGTGGATATATGTTTCCTTTATTCTTGGATAAAAAACTAGGAGTGACGTGTTATTGTTATATTATAGGTTTATTTTTTAACTTTTTAAAGAAACTATCAACCAGTAAGATTTTATTTTTTTATCCACTCTGTGGATCTCAATTCTAATTGACATGTTTAGAATTTTGCTGTTCAATACAGGAGCTACTAGCTGCATAGAGCTATTGAACATTTGAAATGGGCCTTGTCTGAATATGTGCTTCAAGTGAAAAATCCATACTGGCTTTTAAAGACAGTTCTTCAGAAGAATGTGATATATTTTATTAATTATTTTTATATTGGTTGCATGTTGAAACAAGAATATTTTGGATATAAGGAGTTCTTTTTATGTTATAATGTAGCTGCTAAAAATTTTCAAATAACATACGTAGCTTACAGCATATTTCTATTGGCAGTGTTAGGTTATAGCATTAACATTTACTGTAATTATTTATGTAGTTGGTTTAAGTCTGCCTTTTTGTTGTTTGTTTTCTATCTGTTCCTCTCTATTACTTATATTTCTGTTCAGTGTTTTTCATAGTTCTCAGGTGGTTGCTCCTTAGGTGAGGGGTATATTACTAGAATTTTTAGTTGTAATTATCAGGAGGGATGGAGTGCATTGAACTTACATTCCCATGTCAGCACTGGAACTAGCATGATTACATTTTAAGAATAGAACAATTCTAGGTTACCTACTTACTTATTTATTTATTATTTAAGTGAGAGGCAGAGAGGCAGAGAGACAGATTCCTGCTTGTGTCCCTACCAGGATCCACCCAGCAAGCCCCTATCCAGCCATGCTTGCCTAGCTGGGGCCATTGCTCCGTTGCTCGGTAACCCAGCTATTTTTAGCTCTTGAGGGAAGGCCACGGAGTCATCCTCGGTTGCTGGGGCCAACTTTCCTCCAACCATGTTTGTGGAAGGGGGAGCAAGAGAAAGAGAGAATGAGAGAGAAAGAGAAAAGGGGGAGGGGTGGAGAAGCAGATGATCGCTTCTCCTGTGTGTCCTGACCGGGAATCTAACCCAAGATACCCACACACTGGGCTGATGCTCTACCACTAAGCCAACCAGCCAGGGTAGCTTTACTACTTATTTTAATTTACCAAGTTACTAACGCTACCTAATACAGAACTCTACTATCCTCGTGTAGCAATGTAGTATTAACTCCACCTACCAAAAATAAATAAATATGTCACTTATACCAGTGAATGCTACCTTGTTTGGAATCAAGGGTTTATGCCAGTGGTTCTCAACCTTTCTAATGCCGTGACCCCGCAATACAGTTAGTTCCTCATGTTGTGGTGACCCCAAACCAAAAAATAATTTTGGTGGCTACTTCATAACTGTAATTTTGCTACAGTTATGATTCGGAATGTAAATACCTGATATGCATTATGTATTTTCAGATGGCTTTTAGGTGACCCCGCCGGGGACACGACCCACAGGTTGAGAACCGCTGGTTTATGCAGATGTAAAAATTTCGGATCTGGAAATGAGATCATCCTGGATTAACCAGGTGGGTCCTAAATACAATGACAAGTGTCCTTAAGGGAGAAGACAGAAACACAGAGAAAGCAACTGAAGATGGAGGCGGGGATTGGAGGAACGTATCTATACACCAAGGCATACCAAAAACTGTTGGCAGCTATCAGAAGCTAGTAGAAAGGCATGGAATGGATTCTCCCTCAGAGATTTCAGAAGGAGCTGATCCTGTTGACACTTTGATTTTAGACTTCCAGCCCTTAGAACTGTGAGAGGAATGATTTGTTCTGTGGTATTAGGCCACCTAGTAAGTGGTAATTTGTTACTGCAGTCTTAGGGAACTTATCTACCTTACTAATTTTTTTTTCACTTGACCTATCGTGAATGGAGATAGGCTTGCCAGCTAATACAGACATTTCAGACCCACTATGTCATTCTCAGATTTGTGATCTAGGACCTCTTAGGCAACAGAGAAGTATTATATCCCTGAGAGTGCCTGCAATTTTATTGTTGTTGCTTATGGATTTGAAAGTGATTCTGTGTGAGGAAAGCTCAATGTTTATTGTATGAATTCAACATACTAAAAGAAAAAGGGGAAAACAAGATCTTCAAAGTATTTTTTTGAGGCTGGGAGTGATCTAATTAACTCTCTAGTGAAGTTTTGAATGTGGTATTTTATTGTTTTTTAAAAAAGTTTTTAAACATTATTTGAACTGGTTAACGTATATAAATGCTGCAATCCAACTTTTCTAATAATTTAGTTGATTGGTTGATGAAAATTTGGATTCAGTGATGGCTTCTGTTTAATGAGGTTGAAGATTCCTGGATGTCCCTAACATAACATAAGAGGACCCATCCCTAATGTACTGAGAGATAACATTTACAACGGGAGTAGCAGCATCCTTGAAGAGCTGTGATGACTGTCCTCTGGCTACTGGATGTGATGGTGACAGATGAGCTTGTTGATTTCACTGCAGACAGTGGAGCAGCAGAGACTGTGGCTGCTCTTAATCACCAAAGACAAGGTGGGCATGCTTCCCCTAATGGATAACAGGTTCAAAATACTAGCATATTTTGAAAGGATCTTTGATGAGGGCTTCTTGATCACAGTGACCTTAAGATTGGAACAGAGGCCCTGGCCGGTTGACTCAGCGGTAGAGCGTCGGCCTGGCGTGCGGGGGACCCGGGTTCGATTCCCGGCCAGGGCACCTAGGAGAGGTGCCCATTTGCTTCTCCATCCCCCCCTCCTTCCTCTCTGTCTCTCTCTTCCCCTCCCGCAGCCGAGGCTCTGTTGGAGCAAGGATGGCCTGGGCGCTGGGATGGCTCCTTGGCCTCTGCCCCGGGTGCTAGAGTGGCTCTGGTCGCGGCAGAGCGACGCCCCGGAGGGGCAGAGCATCGCCCCCTGGTGGGCAGAGCGTCGCCCCTGTTGGGCATGCCGGGTGGATCCCGGTCGGGTGCATGCGGGAGTCTGTCTGACTGTCTCTCCCCGTTTCCAGCTTCGGAAAAATACAAAAGAAAAAAAAAAAAAGATTGGAACAGATTGACAGCCTATATCCAAATAACAGAAAAAAATACCTCCAAGTCCGGTTTCCTAGAAGCTAATTATCATACTCCGAGCTTCTTGAGAAGGTCGGGCCTTTATACCATTGCACACCTGGCATACGACTATACTGCAAATCTTCTCCCAAGTCATTTGCTAGAGAGATTGTACTGTAAAAAAAAAAAAAAAAAAAAAAGGAAAATATTCTGCCCTTTGGGGGTTAGTGAACATTAGCTCTATACTGATGTATTTCTGCAGGTTCAAAATGCAATTGTGTTCCACCAATCAAAGTGAGGGTTTATGGTGGTCAGATGACAAATATGGTTTTGACCCAGGTTTGAATCCCAGTGGTTCACTGATCCATCTGTGCTCAGTTCTCTGTTTCTGGAATGCGTAATTGGAGAAGACGAATACAGCACCTGACAGAACCCCACTCCAGCTCGCTGACCTATGGCGGAAGGGCCATTTTGGAAGGAAAGATGAAGTGAAAACCTCTGAAACTTTCTCTTCTTATCACAATAGTAAGTCCTGTACCCCTTTAGATTGCATCATCAGAAGTCACAAATTCAAAGGTACTGAGACCTAGTACATTCTTACTTAATTTTCAGAGGCTTTGATATTATCCTCATGGGCCTCCTCCACTAAGTTTGGAGACACTAGCACTGCTCTACTAAAAGTCTGAGTTTCAGCTCTGTGGAGTTTCAGCTCTTTGAAGCATCCAAGTTTAATAATTCCAGACTTTTCCCTTCGGTTCTCTAGCTCCAGGGGTGGTAACTGCTTGCCAAAGTCGCCATCTCTATAATTCCTTGCTGTTCTATTTGGCCATTGGGTTCTGTGATACAGTAATATAAAGAACCTCACTCCATATATTTTGATGATTATCTTCTCTTCCTCTACTTAATCTGGCAAGCTGGTAGAAAGCCTTTGGTTCCAATGGGAAGTTTAAATCATAAAAGCCCCGGCCCACATGGAAACCCTCACCTTGGTCCCACTCACCCTGTGACCACAATAAACACTCCAGGCCTATGTCCTGTCACTGTTCTCTCAAGTCTGTTCTGGACCTGCCTGGGACGCTTGCCTTGCTCACGTCCACTTTTAGGTTTCTAGGTTGATTATTCTGCTTGAATAGATGGCAAGTTTCTCCCACCTTTTTATACATGTGGCTGACTCATTTATAATTTTAAAGGATTAGTGCTATGCCCACATTAAATAGAACTTATTGAATTAAAAGTGGGTGTTTTCATGTTTAGCTGGTTCTATTAAAAAAAAATAGAACAGCCTGACCTGTGGTGGCGCAGTGGATAAAGCGTCGACCTGGAAATGCTGAGGTTGCCGGTTCGAAACCCTGGGCTTGCCTGGTCAAGGCACATATGGGAGTTGATGCTTCCAGCTCCTCCCCCCTTCTCTCTCTGTCTCTCCTCTCTCTCTCTCTTTCTCTCCCTCTCCTCTCTAAAATGAATAAATAAAAAAAAAATAGAACAAGTAACTGAAATATTTTTATCTTGAATTTAGACAGAAAAGTCTATTTTTTCACACTAATGAAAGTAAAAAATTTCCTCTTAGGAAAAATAAAACTTACTTAAGAAAATTTATAATACAATAAATATATCTTAAGGCTAAGGATTCAAATGTAAAAGAACTAATTTTGATAGTGTAACTTAATGTTCATGAATCTGACTATGTACCTTGTTGGAAATAGAAAACAGTTATAGAGAGAACAAGGGCATGAAAGGAATGTCTTCTGGGCTTTCAGAGCTGAGGTTTTTATAACTGCACTTTTAAGCTACCCGATTACCAATAAAACCTATGAACCTGACAGTGTCTGTACTGCATGGTAATCAGAATATACCTAGCATGCCTAATGCAAATGACTACAGTGAAAAGTGCTGTTGCAATCGTAATAGAGGTATTCTAGGCTAAATATAAGCAGTCTCTAAAATTTCAGTTGCTTTATGGCAAAGACATGGAGTTGTGTATTGCCACCTTCTGGTGAGTTTCATCAGCTCCTTGCAATCCTTAATCAGGTGGTGGATAAGGTTTTACAATAGATTCTTAATATGGCTGACTCTTCCAAATGAATGCCTTTATCAGTACAGATATGAGTGTGTATTAAATTAACAATATAAATCATGACACATGAAATTACCTACTTTTAGACATAGATGATTTTTAAGGTTCAAAGGACGGGAGTCGTGATTGTTCTGTTCATCACTGCATCCCAAGAACCTAACATCATTTTTGACGCAATATGAGTATTCAGGGTTGAGCAATAATAATAGGTTTTGCTATTATCTTTTTACAGTCTTGGTTTTACTTTTCAAGATCAAATAGAAATTAATTCTTGAATCTGAGACCTCTGAGCTATGTCACAATTTCTAAGTTCTTTCTTCACCTTATTTCTTGTTTTACCCAACATATCCCTGTTACATCTGGGTGTTGAAAACCTCCAGTCTTCTATGAAAGGGGTGATTTGTTTTCACTCCCGGCATCTTATCTCTTGCAGTGTCCAGGTTCATTTCAGGCCACTGGTGTTTCCCCCCTGGACAATGCCTGAGACCCCTCTCGAATTCTGAAATGTTTGACTCCTTAATTCTCTGTTATGGGAGGTTTGGATATAGTGACATGGGATGTGTGATCTTTTACATATGCTCTCCTGGGAACTGAGCCATGTGTCTTTTCTGGGTTGCCTCTTTTTGATGAATAATCTCAGAGAATTCAAATTTTGGTTGTCAGAGCCCAACATGTAACCAGCAACATTACACACTGAATCTGGAGGAATTAAAGATCATCCAGCCACCCTGTGCTCTTTGTGGGCACAGAGGAGTGTCCCTTCACTTTAGAGGGACTTGCTGAAGTTGTGTAAGTACCGCGCGCTAACCGATGGCGTCACTGGAGCTCCGTACTTGCTGAAGTTGTAAAGCGCGCCAAGAATAGATGGTTGTTGGCAGTTCTGCTCTGTCTTTTTCTGGAATCTTTTGGACATATTTGCCTCTCTTGTACAGGAAAATTAGTTTAATGGAAAAGCTGTTCCCTCACAGTCTTGTAGTGAGAAATGGTTTTTCCTTCCCAATGTGATTATGTCATTTTGCTTCACATTTCTTTCTGGTATGTTTCCAGGAGAAACTTCATCTGAGACTAGTTTTTCCTTTTCTATCCTCATGTATCTGTTCCTGTCTTTCATCATCTTTCCCTTTTCCCTTCACACCAGTTTTACTCATTATCCTCTTCCTGACTCCTTGATTCCTTTGTGGGTATACGTTTTCCTGTCCTGACTTGGTCATTTCTTTCCGGTCCAGTGATTACTATGATCACAAACATTTGGGGTATGTAGCTTCTGAAATGAACTGAGGCCTTATAAGATACTTTACTTAGCAAATAAAGATTCACAGTTTATTCAAAAGTAAGATTTTTATGTATGACCATTAAAAGCTTTTACCCTCTTCTCAATTGTTTCTTTTCTTTTTTGTTTTTTTTACAGAGACAGAGAGTGAGTCAGAAAGAGGGATAGACAGGGACAGACAGACAGGAACGGAGAGATGAGAAGCACCAATCATTAGTTATTCATTGTGCGTTGCAACACAGTTGTTCATTGATTGCTTTCTCATATGTGCCTTGACCGTGGGCCTTCAGCAGACCGAGTAACCCCTTGCTCGAGCCAGCGACCTTGGGCTCAAGCTGGTGAGCTTTTTGCTCAAACCAGATGAGCCGGCACCCAAACTGGCAACCTTGGGGTATCGAACCTGGGTCTTCCAAGTCCCAGTCCGACGCTATATCCACTGTGCCACCGCCTGGTCAGGCTCAATTGTTTCTTAAAATAACTACCACCCTTAAACACCTGCTACATGTCAGGCCCTGTAAGGAGCACTTTCCAAACATTATTTCTAATAGTTATAAGTCTATGAGGTAAACATGTTATCCTGTTTTGTAAATAAGGGAACTTAAAAGTAATATGTCCAGAGTCACCCAGAATTATCTGAGGCAAACTTTGTGTCTCATGAGATTATATATAGCCTTTTAATGAAGAGTCTACCGGAAAGTTCTGTCCATTTTTGGAATAAAGCAAAATACAAATTTTTCTTACCATCAATAAACTTTATTAAATAATATAATTGCCATTATTATTAATGATTTCTTGCCAGCGTGAGGGCAATTTGTATATCCCATTTTTGAAAAATGTTTTATCTTTTGATGTGAGAAATTGAACCAGTGCTTGTTTGATATCTTCTTCATTTTTGAATTTTTTGCCCTTCAAAAAATTTTGTAAAGCCCTGGCCGGTTGGCTCAGCGGTGGAGCGTCGGCCTGGCGTGCGGGGGACCCGGGTTCGATTCCCGGCCAGGGCACATAGGAGAAGCGCCCATTTGCTTCTCCATCCCCCTCCCCTCCTTCCTCTCTGTCTCTCTCTTCCCCTCCCGCAGCCAAGGCTCCATTGGAGCAGCGATGGCCCGGGCACTGGGGATGGCTCCTTGGCCTCTGCCCCAGGCGCTGGAGTGGCTCTGGTCGTGGCAGAGCAACGCCCGGAGGGGCAGAGCATCGCCCCCTGGTGGGCAGAGCGTCGCCCCTGGTGGGCTTGCCAGGTGGATCCCGGTCAGGCACATGCAGGAGTCTGTTTGGCTGTCTCTCCCCGTTTCCAGCTTCGGGAAAAAAAAAAAAATTTTGTAAGGACAAAAACAAGTGATAGTCAGAGGGTGCTAAGTCCGGGGAATATGGTGGATGTGACAGAATTTCCCAGCCTAGTTCTGCAGTTTTTTGACGAGTCCCCAAAGCAGCATGTGGCCTGGCATTATCATGATGCAGTATGATGTTCTTCCTATTGAAGATCGCCGGCCTCTTTTCTTGGACTGCTGTCTTTAAATTATCCAGTTGCTGACAATACTTCTCCCAATTGAGCTTTTCATTTGGTTTTAAAAGCTCATAATGTATTGGTCCTCGAATGTCCCACCATATACACAACATTCTCTTATTCAAAGTCAAATTTGGTTTAGAGGTGGAAGGGCTAGGTTTCCCGGGTTCACAATATGCCCTTTTTCTTACGATGTTTTTGTAGGTAATCCATTTTTCATCCCCAGTTATCATACGGTTCAAGAAGGGCTCGATTTTGTTCCAAGCAAGCAGAGATGTGCATATGACGACTTGATCATCCAAATTCTTCTGACTTAATTCATGTGGCACCCATCTTGAATATTTCCACACTAATCCTATCTTCCGAATATGGTCCAAAATAGTTTGCTGAGCTGAATTAAGCCTTTCTGCAATCTCCGATGCTGTCAGAAAAGGATCTTGCTCCAACATGGTCTTAACAACATTGTCATCAATCAAAGATGGTCGCCCAGAATGTGACTTATCAGAAAGGTCAAAATCACCTGTTTCGAATTTTTCGAACCATCTTCTGCATGTCCTATCAGAAACTGTACCTTCACCAAACACTTTCAATAAATTTCTACATGCTCCTGTAGCATTTCTTCCTTGTTGAAATTCGTAAAAATACAGTGGCGTAAATGAACTTTATCAGTAGCCATGGGTACACTATCGCTTCACACATAAGACTAACGTGAATCAACTTTGTTTTAGTTAATTTGCTACATCAGTATGTATACATTAAGTGATAAAAATAGAGAGGCACACATGCGCCAAATAAACATGTACTTACGTGTCAAAACTTGTTGTGATAGAAACGGACAGAACTTTCTGATAGACCTTATACTATGGACGCATATCTCTCCTCTATTTCATCACTTCTTTGTAAAATTTAAATAACTCAAAAGACATTTGAAAATAATTTACATCCTCTCAGATGCCTTTTCCAACTCAGGTGATTACAAGACAGGACTATTCAATAAAGCTTCCTGTGCTAATGGAAGTCAAAGTTTACATCTTTGATTGTAAACATGGTACCCAGTGTGGCCAGCCCCAGCTACATTCAGCTTGAGCAATAAAGAAAATCTGGCTAGTGTGGCTGATAAACTGAATTTCTAATTTAATTTTCTCTTAATAAATATAAATTTTATTTTATTTTATTGTTATTATTTTTTCTTCTTTTTCCCAGTGAGAGAAGGGGTGATAGAGAAACAGACTCCCACATCCGCCCCAATCAGAATCCACTGGGCAACCCTGTCTGAGACTTATGCTCTGCTCATCTGGGGCCATGCTTGCAACCAATTTTTTTTTTAAGGCTTTATTTATTCATTATAGAGAGGGGAGAGAGAGAGAGATAAGGGGGGAGGAGCAGGCAGCATCAACTCCCACATGTGCCTTGACCAGGCAAGCCCAGGGTTTTGTTTTTTTTTTTTTTTAATTCCCAGGTCTTTTTTAAATTTTTATTTATTCATTTTAGAGAGGAGAGAGAGAGACAGAGAGGAGAGAGAGACAGGGGGGAGGAGCTGGAAGCATCAACTCCCATATATGCCTTGACCAGGCAAGCCAAGGTTTTCGAACCGGCGACCTCAGCATTTCCAGGTTGACG
Organism: Saccopteryx leptura; assembly: GCF_036850995.1. Taxonomy (NCBI): domain Eukaryota; kingdom Metazoa; phylum Chordata; class Mammalia; order Chiroptera; family Emballonuridae; genus Saccopteryx; species Saccopteryx leptura. The sequence goes on along the minus strand of NC_089505.1, from coordinate 14,021,384 downwards.
CTTTATCCACTGCGCCACCACAGGTCAGGCAAGCCCAGGGTTTTGAACTGGCAACCTCAGTGTTTCCAGGTTGACGCTTTATCCACTGCGCCACCACAGGTCAGGCACCACCAATTTTTTTAGCACCTGAGGCGGAGGCTCCACAGAGCCATCCTAGGCGCCCAGGGCCAATGTGCTCGAACCAATCTAGCCATGTCTGTGGGAGGGGAAGAGAGAGAGACAGAAGGGGGAGGGGGAGAAGATGGTCTCTTCTCCTGTATGCCCTGACTGGGAACTGAACCCAGGACTTCCACACACCAGGTTGGTGCTCTACCACTGAGCCAAAAAACCAGGGCCATACATATTTAATTTTAAATAGCTAAATGTGGCTACCGTATGGGATAGTGTGGTTATGCAATGTACTAGTTATTTTGTAGTTGTTTCCTACTGGCCCAGCTTGATGTCAATCACTTGCCTACATTTAGGTCTTCTGTTCTATCTGGCCACTTTCACGTCCCTGCAAAAAGGGCAAAAGAAATTATTGGCATCTTTAATTGTAAACATGGCAATGAGTGTTAGTGGCGATTACTTTTAAATGTTATTTTCTAAGGAAAATATAATGGCGTCTCAACATATCTTTGCTCCTGCTGAGTTAGCTTCTTTCCAAAGAATGCTATTAACACTTTTTCTTTAATTGGGACTTAATTAGCTTCAATGTGTAATGTAAAGGTTTTCTTTAACACTGTTAATTCACAGTTTACTTTATTTTTTTACTCCTTAGCATCATTTCCTGCTCTCTGTATGCTTTGTATGAATGCATTTAGTAAATAAGGTGCAAAGAGGCTAACGTGATATTTTCCACACCACAGAGTATTTATTCCTATGTTATGTAATTAATGTATCTAAACATGTAATGTATAGCAGGTGAACTATTATTCATATACATTTTTGAAAAGGCGTTCTTCACAAAATATATTTGTTTAATAAACTAAAACAGAATAAAGTCTGTCTGAAATAAATAAAGTCAAAATTATGTAAATATATAATATGGACCTAGATAATACATATCTACCTTGTTTTTAAAATATCATTTATTTTATTTTTAAAAATATTGTAAAACAAATTACCATTTTACCAAAAGTCATCCTCTAAAGCAGTGATTTTTAACTGGTGTGCCACAGAATTTTTAAAACATGCAATATCTTACTATTTAGTCAGGGGCACTGACCTGTTTTCTGTTAGACTGTCAAATGGAAAAATATTGACAAACAGCCAATACAACAATAGCTGTCTGGTGTGAATGAATCAACATTAAACCTATATTTGTCAAATCAGTAATATATATATATATGTGTGTGTGTGTGTGTGTGTGTGTGTGTGCGCACAAAATTTTAGCAATTAGTTTATGTGTGCCATGAGATAAAAAAGGTTGAAAATTGCTGCTCTAAATGCGTCTTTAATAATGAAGTTCCAGCCCTGGCCTGTGGCTGAGTGGATAGAGCGTTGACCAGGCATATGGATGTCCCAGGTTCCATTCCCAGTCAGGGCACACAGGAGAAGAGACCCTCTGCTTCTCCCCTCTCCCTTTCTCCCTTCTACAGCCAGTGGCTTAATTGGTTCGAGCATGACCCTGGGTGCTAAGGATAGCTCTGTTGGAGTACATCAGTTTCAGGTGCAAAAACAGCTTGGTACTTGATCATCTGCCCCAGATGGGGTTGCTGGGTAAATCCTAGTTGGGGTACATGCGGGTGTCTGCCTCACTATCTCTCCTCATCTCACCTAAAAAAAATAATAATAAACTCCCATTTTTTCATTATAAAGAGATTATTATTATCTTTTGAGGACTATACATATTGCCTGTGTATGATACATCTAAAATGACTTTGATAAGAGTCAATTAAGGTTACAATAATAAGCAGACTAGAGTTGTTTTAAGCAAAAGTTTGTACTTAAGAGTATATAACACAAGCCCAGTTACAAAATGAAAACTCTTGGGCACTGAGAACTTTGGATGGATGGACATTTGTTATTCACTAATGTAAACTGCATGATAAAAAAAATAATCACTCCCAGTGGAATACAATTCCACTGATTATACATAGATTTTCAAGGACATTTCTCTACTGTCTCCTCCCCTGGAATTCTTCTCTTAGGGTGTGAACCAAGAAAGAGGAAATGAGTCTCTAATAAAATTTAAAAACAACTACTCCAGTGCTAGCTTGCTGTGTATTTTCAAAATTTTAATGACCTGTAGAAGACAGGGAAAGAAGCTAATGGCAAAAAAAAAAAAAAAAGGTTAAAATAAAAAAACAGTTATTTAGAACACTGTATTTCTCTTAATATGATAATACTAGTTTAAAGCGTAGCATTTTGTTTATAACCAGTAAGTACCTTTTGTAGAGAACATTGCTGAGAATATTTTATGTTTGGACAATTTATTTGATCTGGTTACCACAAGCTTCCATGTGTCATGAATTCTCATGAGGCAAGAGATGTGAAAGTGATATTTTTTCCACCTATCGAAAAAAAAAACAACCACCAAGCTATCTCTCTCATTTATTGTTGAAGTATACTTCTGCAAGGCAAAATTAATTTAAAATTTTCAAAATTATGAAATTATGCCACTGTTTAAATGTAAGAAACAAGAAATTACGTTCAAGATGTATATTCACTAAAAAATATTTCTACCATTGTCCTACTGTTTTCATTTTTTGTTTCTAGTAGTCATTTAATTTTTAGTTATTTTATTTAAATATAATTTCTACTAAAATATGTATTTAGATATTTTTAAATATCTAAACCCTTATTTTTGTCCTTGTTGAAATTTACTACCACTCTTTCATTTTAACTTTATCTGCTCAGATTAATAGTCTGACACTTTAAAAAAAAAAAGGGCACTCAGAAGAACTCACTGTAATTAGGAAATAATTACCATAAAATTAGCTGAAACAATACCTAGAATAGCTCTGACAGATTTTCTAATTTAAGTCATTTATTAGACATTAATAATAGGGTTTATATAATTTGGGCACTATTTACAGTTACCATCTACTGACCTCAGGATCTAAGTGCTTTACATGAGTCTTTTCATTAAATCACTTCTCAGTTCCATGGGATAGTATTATTATCACCTCAATTAATACATGAAGATATTAGAGCTCAGTGAGGCAAAGACAGAGGAAAGTGTGGAAGAAATGATAGAAGGAAATCAATAGGCAAATACAGGAGTAAAATGCCTGTAACATATGACAGGCAAGAGGAAATGCACTAATCTATCATATTAGAAATGGTCTGAAAGTTAAAAATGAAGCTTTCCAAAAACACACAATGGAGAGAAGAAAGCCTCTTCAATAAATGGTGCTGGGAAAACTGGAAAGCCACATGCAAAAGAATGAAACTTGACTACAGTTTGTCTCATGCACAAAAATTAATTCAAAATGGATCAAAGACCTAAATATAAAATCTGAAACAATAAATTACATAGAAGAAAACATAGGTACTAAGCTTATAGACCTTGGTCATAGAGAACATTTTATGAATTGGACCCCAAAGGCAAGAGAAGTAAAGACAATAATAAATGAAAGGCACTATACCAAACTAAAAAGGTTATGCACAGCAAAAGAAGCTGACAATAAAACAAATAGGCAGCCAACTAAAAAGGAGTTGATATTCACAAACAATGGCTCCCATAAGGGGTTAATATCCAAAATATATAAAGAACTCACAAAGCTCAACAACAAACAAGCTAACAATCCAATTAAAAAATGAGGGGGGGGGCGGAATGAGGAGAGGACCTGAACAGACACTTCACCCAAGAAGACATACAAATGGCCAATAGATAATATTAAAAGATGTTCATGTTCACTAGCTATTAGAGAAATGCAAATCAAAGCTACAATGAGACATCACCTCACACCTGTTAGTTTGGTTGTTATCAACAAGACAAGTAATAACAAGTGTTGGCGAGGCTGTGGAGAAAAAGGAATCCTCATTCACTGCAAGTGGGAATGTAAACTAGAATAGCCATTATGGAAGACAGTATGATGGTACCTCAAAAAACTAAGAATAGAACTATCATATGACCCAGCAATCCCTCTACTGGATATCTACCCCAAAAAACTCAAAAACATTGGGACGCAAAGACACATGCACCCCATGTTCATTGCAGCATTATTCACAGTGGCCAAGACATAAAAACAATCAAAGTGTCCCTTGATAAAGGGTTGATTAAAGAAAATGTGGTATATATATACAATGGAATACTATGCAGCCATAGGAAATGATGACATATGGATGGACCTTGAGAGCATAGAACTAAGTGAAGTAAGTAAATCAGAAAAATCTAAGAATTATGATTTCACACATAGGTGGGATATAAAACTGAGACTCATGGGCATAGATTAAAGTAAAATGGTTGCCTGGGTAGGGGAATTGAGGGGAGGAGAGTAAAGAGGAACAAATATACAGTGACAGAAAATGATTTGACTTTGGGTGATAGGCACACAACACAATCAACAGTTCAAAGGCTACAGAGATGTTCGTCTGAAACCTATGTATTTTATTGATCAAAGTCACCCCATTAAATTTAATTTTAAAAACAATGACACTTTCAGGCTTTCTCATAGGAATGTTACACCATACAATCCTTTTGGACAATTGATTGACATGGAATTAAGCCTAGAACTCAGAGTTTAGGTATATTGGTGTTAGGTTAAATTGTTGGCTCTAATTTTACAGTTTAGGAAATAAGCTCCTTGCAGTTAAAATGACTTGGCCAAGGTCACAAACTGACTCTTTACCTGTCAGAATGCTAAAATGAAAGTCTAGACCACTGCCTGGGCCTGGGAGAGAGAAATTATGGAAAAGGCGAAGCAAAGAGAACTCTTATTCCCTTGCTGTGTAGAGTAATTTCCAATGTTTTAAATATACTGCTCGCAAAAATTAAGGGATATTTTATAGCTTCATGTTCATTTTGAAATATCCCCTAATTTTTGTGAGCAGTATATTTGAGAGATGGAATGAGCTTCCTGATCGTAATTTTATTTGGGTTTTGTTTGTTTGTTTGTTTGTTTTTTGTATTTTTCTGAAGCTGGAAACGGGGAGAGACAGTCAGACAGACTCCCGCATGTGCCCCATCGGGATCCACCCGGCAAGCCCACCAGGGGGTGATGCTCTGCCCACCAGGGGGCGATGCTCTGCCCCTCTGGGGCGTCGCTCTGTTATGACCAGAGCCACTCTAGCGCCTGGGGCAGTGGCCAAGGAGCCATCCCCAGCGCCCGGGCCATCTTTGCTCCAATGGAGCCTCGCTGCGGGAGGGGAAGAGAGAGACAGAGAGGAAGGAGAGGGGGAGGGGTGGAGAAGCAGATGGGCACTTCTCCTGTGTGCCCTGGCCGGGAATCGAACCCGGGACCTCTGCACGCCAGGCCGACGCTCTACCACTGAGCCAACCGGCCAGGGCCCAGATTGTAATTTTAACAACTTCCTTGATGTCGTAGCAGATAAGAACAGAGGAATTTGGACAGATGTTCTTTTGCCTGTGAGTTCTAGTAGGAGGTGAGCCCAGGGAGTGCTTTCTGTCCACGTGAAACCTGACCCAGGGTGGAAGGGGCAGAGCATGACTGCTGTCCTGGGAGAAAAGCCCAGGGCATACAGCAAGGGAACCCCCTCTACCCTCCCCTCATCCCCACCTACAATCCTTAGCTTTCCTCTCCATTTTACTCTTTCTTCCTGTGAAGAAAAAGGGGGTCTTACAAAAAGTAACCTCACAAGGTGATCTGATCATCAATTCTTAAGTGGGCAGTCATGGTAGGAAGTCACAGCCCAGGCATATAACATTTTTATATATATTTTTTTTATTTTTTCTTATTTATGCATTCACTGTTTGATTATTGGATGTGCCCTCACCAGGATCAAACCTGCAACCCTGAAATATCAGGAAGATGCTCTCTAACCAACTAAGCCTCCCAGTCAACGTATAACAGATTTATCTTTGCTTTAGTCAAGCCCTGTCCATTGTTCTGTGCATCTAGGTTAACACACCTTTAAAATGTTAGGAGTAATACCCTAGCAATGTGGGGCCACCTCAAAACAGCACATAATCTTAACTATTCTGTAATCCAATCCCCACCATGTTATTTTTCACCTTTATACAATAATCTCCCTTAAATTCCCTCCTTCATTCCAAACGTATAAAAGAAGTTGCAAAAATGTCTGTTTTTGGAGATGTTGAGATTATGTTTCCTGGCAATTGTCTTCAGTTTTTATATAAAAATACTATAAAAACTCTTCACAAAAAGAAGGAAATCTTACTTCTTGTGATGGCATGAATGGACCTGGAGATTATTACGCTAAGTGAAATAAACCAGGCAGAGAAAGACAAATATCACATGATCTCATTTATATGTGGAATCCAGTGAACAAAGTGAACTGAGGAACAGCATAGAGACAGAGGCAGGGTCGCAGGGACCAGAGGGACAGCTGTCAGAGGGAAAGCGGATGAGGGGATGAGATCAGAGAAGGTGAAGGGATTAGTGAAGTTATATAAACATAACACAGAGATACAGATAACAGGACAGCAAATCCTGTCAGAGGGAAGGAGGGGAGGGAGTTAGGGGGAGGGGGATAAAGGGGGTGTAATGGGGGCACGTTGTTAGGGGCGAAGGTGTTATATTGAGTGGGACACTTAAATTCATGTTAATGTAATAAATTTAAAAATTTAATAAAAAAATTCTTCAAAGATTTAGATTTTTCTTACATTGACACTCCTTAGATTTGTTAAAACATATTTTAAAAAATATTAAAAATTTGTTACCATCCACCACATAAATGGTTGATTATTATTTGAGCCAGAGATGAAATGAAATAAAGGACAATGACATAGTGAAAAAATAGAACTTTTGACTCTGCCTTTGTTGGGCAGATAAAATATATTATGCTCACTTTGTTAAAGATGGTGCTGCCCACGTGGAAGCTGTTGCCCAGGTGATATTAATATGTGTTGGGGGCGGGCTGTGGGCAGGCAGGATCCTTGTAGCCTGGGGCTTGGTTTTAGGACTAAGCCTTTCTCACTCTTTTTGATGTAGGGTGGTGCACTCTCATGAGGAACCCATCATGCCTCATAAAAGTGACTTTGTATTAGAGACTTCCCTATTTTGTATATTGGATTAAAGGTTTTGATTTCTGCACTATAAAGTGGGGCAGACCAAGAGCTTGCTCTCTTGGTTCCTGAGATTAGCATTAGAAGAGAGAGCAGAGAGGAGAGCTGAGAGAGACCACGTGGAGGAGACCAGGAGAAGCAGCCAAGATGGCAGAGTGTTGAGTGAGAAGCCAGGTTGTGCAGAGTTTGTGCAGGGAGAAGGAAGGAGATGGGGAACAGAGGTGAATAAGTCTGGTGAGCTAGTAACTTTTGATTCTAGGAAACTCGGAAAAGTCAGTAGCTTTGTGAGCACTGAACAAGTGGGTTTTGGAGCCCAGTGTGTGTTTTTACTTGCCCGCCGGGTGCAAGCTAGGATTACAGATGATGGTCCACCAGTTCTTGGCTCCATTGTTTCATTACCATCTGTCCAAATCCAATGCAAACCTGCATGGGCCAGGCAGCTGTGATGGTAGCTGTGGCTACTGGCTTTACAGCCTTCATTCTTTTTTTCTTTCTAGTTAAGAATGAAGATCTTTAAATTTAACAGTGGCATCACTGTTGAAAAGAAAGAATTAGAGCTTTTGGTGACTACACAGATTGTTAATTAATATGTAGTTTTCTAAATGAGTAATATCTTCTCGTCTGGGCAATTTGGATTCTAGCAGAATGGGAATTCAAATATCAATTTATTAAATGTAGATTTATAGCAGAATCATGGAGAATATAAAAGTTTTATTGTTTAAAAAAACAAAATTGGTTCTTAAAATTTAAGATAAATATTTGCCATGAATCTTAATAGAGTTTAGAATGAGTTTTTGAATGAATGACTTGGAGATGTTCTTGAGAATGAACACTAATCATTTTAGAAGCCTATATTATTGCAGTAATAGCAAGTCATGCCATGCTAAATTAACTTCCTCACTAAAATATATCCAGCTGGAGGACCTTTGTTATAAACTATGATCATATCAAGCAAACTGGACTATTCTGATCAGTGAGATAAAATTAGTGAAACATCACTGAGTTTTCAGCAGTATGGAATTCTTCAGGCCCCACTGACCCACTGGGGTTGGTTGTCAACAGGACAGACATAAATGGTTTCAATGTGTTGCTCATGTAACAATGCTGGCATGCGATCCGGGCTCTACGGTGGGGTAAGTGCCGGGCACCTGGGCCCTTTCCCTGGGTTCTGCCATCCCTCCTTTTTTCTTTCCTCTTCTTGCATTTTCTAATCACAGCCTATACTTCAGTGAACAGTAGCTATATTTCTATGAAATGGATCTTTAAAGAGAATCTTATATGCCTAAGCATATATTCTTTTATACATTTCTTGCACATTCCATGAGAATTCTAGAATCAGATGATCAAATCTAATAAATAAATCTCAATACTAAGATTTATTTTAAATAGATATTGTATTGTAAATTAATCTTTGGCATGCATAGAACATATTAGAAGAAACTAATATCTTTATATTATATGCTCTTTCTATTCCAAGATTTTACAATTTTCTTAATACAGGTGTGTAATTCTACTAATTTCTCTTCTCCAGGTTTCCTAGGATTGAAATCAAGATGTCAGTAGACCTGTGTTCCATACGGAAGGTTCTGGGGGTGGGGGAGGATCAGTTTCTAAGCTCATGCAGGTTGTGGGTTCCTGGTGGTTGTGGGACTGAGCTTCTCACTTCCTTGCTGTCTTGCGCACGGCACCTACATCTCAGAACCAGCACAGGCATGTTACATCCTTCTTAGGTTGGGAGTCTCCCTGACTTCCTCGTGGCTGCTTCTCTCTGGCCTTTCTTCCACTACATCAAGTTCAGGGCTCTGACTCGGTGCCTCTACCTGTTCTCACTGTTCACTTCACAGTGATCTCCCTCTACTGTGACCATCACTTACCATAGCCTCACTCCTAGACATTCCTAGACATATTTACTTAAGAAAAAAGTACTACCTCACTCCCAGGAAATTACCTTTATCTGCACTGCAATTTATAAAATCTTAAAACCCCAGCAGTAAGTTTTTCACACATACACCCTGACTTCTAATTTGGGTCTTTCTTAGTTTTGTCTTTTTACCAAAGGAAAGTAGTTTAAAGAGAAAGTTAAAAGACCAACTTTCATACCATGTAAACACAAAGAAAAAAGGCATAAATGTATTCAAATATATTTACATTTTAATTTATCTTCCAAGTTACTTTTTGAAACTGGATTTTTTTAAAATAGATTTCAAATTTCATTTTTTTGTGTGGGTAATTTTTATATGTTCCAAAAGTACTCACAGTTTAACCAAATTTCTTTGTGTCAATTTAATCTGCGAAACAAAACCCACGGTAGTTTTAGAAGATAAAGCTAAAAAAGTTTAAAGTCAAATGTTTATCTTCTTTAAAGTCTGACAATGTTCCTTTGTATTTTTTGACTCTGTATCAAGTAATAATTCACATTTTAAAAATATTGAATGCCTGCCTGACCAGGCGGTGGCGCAGTGGATAGAGCGTCGGACTGGGATGCAGAAGACGCAGGTTCAGACCCCGAGGTTGCCAGCTTGAGCGCGGGCTCATCTGGCTTGAGCAAAAAGCTCACCAGCTTGGACCCAAGGTTGCTGGCTCAAGCAAGGTGTCACTCGGTCTGCTGAAGGCCCACAGTCAAGGCACATATGAGAAAGCAATCAATGAACAACTAAGGTGTCGCAACAAGAAACTGATAATTGATGCTTCTCATCTCTCTCCATTCCTGTCTGTCCCTATCTATCCCTCTCTCTGACTCTCTCTCTCTCTGTCCTTATAAAAAAAAAAAAAATTGAATGCCTTTAAACAGAGATCTTTAACTTTTGTTTTGAAGTGGTGACTTTTTTTTTTTGACTCTAAATAATTTTATTTTTTTTTAATGGGGTGACATCAATAAATCAGGACACATATATTCAAAGATAACATGTCCAGGTTATCTTGTCGTTCAATTGTTTTGCATACCCATCACCCAAAGTCAGATTGTCCTCTATTACCTTCTATCTAGTTTTCTTTGTGCCCCTCCCCCTCCCCTTTCCCTCTCCCTCTCCCCCCTCCCTCCATAACCACCACACTCTTATCAATGTCTCTTAGTCTCACTTTTATGTCCCACCTACGTATGGAATAATGCAGTTCCTGGTTTTTTCTGATTTACTTATTTCACTTTGTATAATGTTATCAAGATCCCACCATTTTGCTGTAAATGATCCGATGTCATCATTTCTTATGGCTAAGTAGTATTCCATAGTGTATATGTACCACATCTTCTTTATCCAGTCATCTATTGATGGGCTTTTTGGTTGTTTCCATGTCCTGGAGTGGTGACATTTTTTATTAACCTGACATAGAATGTCTAAAATAGTTTTGTCTTCAGATGTCTTGGAATTATTTTATTTCCTTATTGAATAAATATTTATTAAGACCCTGTTGTGTTATTTATTAGCAACATGTTATGAAGAGAACTATATTAGCCACAGAGATAAAGATATGAGCAAGATCAATAGTTCCTGTCCTCCCATAACTTGACTCATCATGGAAAAGACAAAAAAAATTAAAAAAGCAAAACACATGGCATAAACCCAGAGTGTGCTAAGTGCTCTGAAGAAAATGATAATGCAAGGTGGGAGGAGAGGGAATGTTTATGTGGGGACACCAACAAGGTGATAAGTGAATGCCAGGTGAGGAGCCAGAGACCTGAAGGAATGGAGCCAGTCCTGTGACTGGGAGGGAAGAACAAACTTCCAAATGTATTTTATGGCTACTGAAGAATCCAGCTCTAAAGACCCAACTTATAAAATAATGAAAAGTAGAAAAGCAGACCTAACATTTTTGCAAAGATAAAAATTGACTTCCTGTTTTGGCATTACAAGTCATGGGACTCAAAAGTCCCATCGACAGAAATACTCATGTACATGGCTCTCTGCCAAAAATCAGTACAAATCCTTACCAAGCAAACCGCACACGCAGATAAAAACTACTGCTATCAACACGCTGTTAACAGAAAGGAATGGTGTTCCTAGGTTATAATTTGATAAAAAACAACAACAACAACAAGTTTTCTTCAGAGTTTTGACTGGGTTCTGACCATCTGGAAAAGTGAAATTTATTGGGAGAAAATCTAGATGATTAATTACAAAACAATAAAAGGAAGTCTCAGCCTGAATCTCAGGCCTGAGGTGGATGAGCCCTGTTTCTTCTAGAAGGAAGTTCTAACAAAGGTAGACTCATCCTTTCCCTTTATCTAGCTTGTGTTTTTAGGACAGATGCACTCTTTATGATTATTTTTAAAATTTACCCATTTTTGAAATCATTATTTATTAAATCGGTAGTCTATAATACAATCAAATGTGGATTTGAAAGTGCAGTAGTAATTAAAGAATCCTACTGTTTCTAGAATTTAGATGTATTTCCAGATCATTATATCCAAATTATATATATATATATTTATAAATAAGATAATGGTCTTTTAATATTCTATTTATATAAATTTTGTCCAGAAGTAGTGAAAAGTAAAGGTAACTAGTAAAATGTGAGCTCTTATTTTGCTTTTCTTAAACAACAGTATAAATACTTTATTTGATTATATGAAGATAAACTTTAGCAAGAATATTGTAGAGATGAGCCTTCATATTTTCTCAATGAAGTCTCTAAATTTTCTGTAACAATCTATTATTCTCCTTTCGGTGAACTATATTTTGATTTTTAATGAATTTACAGTTCATGTAAATCTATAAAAATTAAGAAAATGAGCAAAAACAATCCAATTTATAGGGAATTAACAATGTAAAAATTAATATAGGATAAACTTCACATTTTTTTCCATATATTTTTACAGCTACTCAGGAATATATTACTTCACAAAGATGATTACTGTTCACACAAAGTCATATCTATGACAGATAGGGTGAATACAAGTTATGCAAGAGTTAGAGTTCATCCAAGATGGGGGAAAGCAGATTGCTGAGTGTGGTTTAGCGCAGTTGTTCAGAATGCTTTGGCACTGACTCCTACTTACAATGACTTCCAGTGCTCCAAGGGTCTAAACTAGTAAAGCTTGTAGAAGAAAACTTGAAATTTTAACTAACCTACATCTCCTGGAAAAGTCTCATGTAATTCTTTCCAATAGCCACACTTTCCACACCTGATTGTCATACCCTGAATATCTCCAGTGGGAACTCTAATAATTCCTCTCCTTTGCTTATGTTGTCCTTTCTACCTTATTACCGCTCCTTACTTGGTAAAATTATTTTCCTACATTTGTGTATACATTTCCTATATTGTGTATACATTTATACACAATACCAAAGACATCACTCTTCTCAGACCTTTCTGTGAGGAAAAACTTGCTGTGATCATGGTACTCCTTGCTATAGCATTTAAAATTCTGTTGTAATTGAATGTATTTATGTTTCTCTGACTTGTTTTTAAATAGGTCTCTTCACTGTAGAACTGTTTTTTCATTTTTAAATACCAATTGTAATTAACAAATATGTTACATTTTTGATAAATATTTATGAACTAAATTAAAGAAAACTTCAAAATTAATATACCAAATAGAATGAGAGATGTTAAAAAATTTTTAATAAGTAACATTTATTTTTAAAAAGGTATTAAAAACTTAATTATACTTGGACAGAATATAGATTTCTGAACTTGTTCTCTACAACTTACTATTTAAATAAAATTTTTAAACATCAGAGAGCAATCTATTTCTCTATCGTATATAAATTTCACCTGACGTGCTGTAGCTGAGAGTTTGGACTCTTCCAATGTGTGTCAGTAGGAGAAGGGGAGAGGACAAGAGAAAAAGTCTCTTATCCCAAAGCAGTTCGGAGGTGGCCAAGAGGTCGGTATTTGGTGCTTTAGCTGAGGAAATGACGAGAAGGAAATTGTTTTGTGTCTAGAGAACCATGTGGAATTCCAAGATAAGAAAAACAGTTGCTAATTTGAGTATAAAAGCAGGAAACATGATACATTTGTTTCCTTTTATGCAAACACAAGTATATGAGGGGTTGTGTGAAAATTATTTTTTCTCTCTCTGAACCACAAAGACACAGAATCAAAGTGCTTCTTTTGGACATACTGGCTTTTCTTTCTGCCTTTTCTTCTCCTCTCTCTTTTATTTCTTGTGGATATTATGGCTAATAATACAACAAGTTTAGGGAGTCCATGGCCAGAAAACTTTTGGGGTAAGATATTTTCTTTATCTGTTTTTAATTTAAAATTAGGATGTAGAGAAATGTACTATTTATTAAAACATTGGCTATCTCTGAGACACTTTATTTACTGTAACTGATTGTTTGCATCAATTGATTATAATAGATATTTTCATATAAACTGTCTTTAATTGGGCTATGAAGACATTTAAGGAGACTCTGGACAACAGGTATAGATTTGGCTGGTGTAACAAAATATAATTAGAAAATATTAGAGTAAAAATGAGAACAAAGGCAGCAGCAATTACTCTTTGGGATATAATGATATGGATTTTGTTGGAAAATGAGTTTTATGTATTTGAACGTTATGGATTATGTGTTTTATTTATTGAAGTCAAGAATCTCTGTAAAGGTTATTTTAACATGCATTGTCAATGTTATACTTTTTAATTCCCAAAGTGAAACTAAATAATAAAGCTGTACTTAAGAAGTGTGGTAACACAGATAAAATAAGGAATCATATTATGAAATTAGAGGAAAAACTGAAATAGAAATTGTGAAGTGGGAACAATATCACATATAACATTACAAAGGAAGCCTATCACGGGGGAAAGGCATGGCCCAGAAGGACTTTTTGTGTTCTGACACAGCTACTAGTCGAATACTAGCAGTAGGGTCAGAATGACCGGTTGTTCAAGGCTGGAGGCGAAGCGAAGGACTAAATGTAAAGCTGACATGTACTCTCGGGTTTGGGAAATTTTAAAAATAAAAGGGGCAATTTGAGTTACATCCAGAAAACAACTTTAAAGGAGAAAAGGGAGTTTATGGAAAGACTGATATTTCTATTTATTAGTCCAGAACAAGTTTGCAATCCTCTCAGAGAACTATGTCAGACTTTCTGTTGCGATTCAAGAGGGCGTTTTGGGAACAATGAGGTGAAAATTGAGCAGCAGTGGCTGACTGTCCTTAACAACCCCACCTAGCTGTCCACCATCACAGAAATTTGCATGAAGGGAATTCATTCTTTTTTACCATCGACCATTTATGCTTGTTTCAAGTTTGGGAAGCAGAGATAATAAAGAACAGCCTAATATGATTATATAACAAAATTTGGAAGAAGAAAATAAATTATATTTGCATATCTAAAAAATGGCTTGGTAATCTTATTCTAGGTGGACACTGACAGGCAATGAGCCTTTGACTTGTAGATGTTAATAATACACATTTGTTACAATACTAGTTGGTGTCCTCATTTACAGAGAAAGTGAATGTACCAAACATGTGCTGAAAAACAGCTAGAGTATGTTTATACTAAATTTATCATTACAATAATAAGTAACTGAATAAATGTATTCAAAAGTAAAGTAATTCTCACTGCAGAAATTAACTGTAAAGATCAAATCTGGTGTTTTTTTCCCAACAATTAAAAGTTAAATTTCTGTTTCATTTAAGGACGAGAAATCATTATTCACTGACTAAAACATGGATGATAATCATGAAATAAACTTGATCTATAAGAGCAAATGTTTGATTACAATCTATTTGCCAATCCTAAAAATAATAGGGTTTTTTGTTTGTTTGTTTGTTTGTTTGTTTTTAATATAGAAATCTGTGCTTGAAAAGAATTCAAACTTACTTTTCCAAAGATACCAGTAGTTCCTGGTGTTTCTTTGTTTCAGTGTGTGAATACAATGGAAAATAGATAAAAACAATGAAAACCAGGAAGGGGGGTGCTATATTGATAAGCATTAATAAAACCAGGGCAAATATATTGAACAGTATTATGTTTTGGGGAAATATATATAAAAGGTCACACTACTTTTTTTTCTGAAGTCAAAAATAGTAAGTGCAAAATGCAAAACTGTAAATGAAAGTAGTACATAAACTATAAACATTTCCTAAAATACAACTGGGTATCTTTTTATTTTTCTTTCTTCTGCTACCTAAGTTGATATCTGTTTTGATCACTGACTCTATAGATATATGATTTTGAAAATCTTGTAAAATGCAGTGCAGACATTGTCTATGGCTTCCAAAATCCACTGGTGCTTCACACTTTGAATTTAGACAAGTGAAGAAAGCTGGGCTTAGAAAAACAAAACTTGTGCATTTAATCGTATCAATTTCCCAGACTCAACACATTCAAACTGCATAAAAAGTTGTTTCACAAATATTATTTTCCTGGGTTACTTGACTGAATGCTAAAAAAATAAGTTAATGATAGCAGGTTATTACCAATCACGACAGCTTTTCTAGATATGTTATTTTATCTTTTAAATATAATGACACTTATGGCCCGTGATCATGCATCTCATTACATTTTTACGAGGGCATAAATGAATCAACCTACTGTCCACTAATCTGAAAAGGAAAAAAAGAAATTTCAGAGGTCCAGTAAGGCTTCAGAGGTGAGCAGGGTGAAATCTGAAATAGGGTGGTGAGAGTAGGCTTCAGTGTGATGATGACACACGAGCAAGAACCAGTTAGCCGTGCAGAGAACTGAGGAGAGGACTTCAAGAGTCAGTCACAACCAGCGCAAGGCCTCAGGTCAGGAGCATGCCTCGTAACCATGGCCAGGAGCGCAGTGGGGGTGAAGCTCAGGAGCTGACAGGACAGCAGGGAGGAGCACAGGTCACTAGATACAGACCTAGCTGGCACTTCTACCTGCAGAAGGCCATTAGGAGGAGTTTGCTTTTACTCAAAAATGGAGGGTTTAGAGAGTGGTGTGCTTTGACTTACATCTTCAAAGGTTCATTCTGGCTACTTATATTGAGACTAGAGCATTGTTAGAGAGACTAAGGCAGGAAGGAGCAGGAGGACCAGACAGAAGGCTCTTTCTTGCAGTACTCCAGGTCAGAACTGATGGTTGCTTGGACCAGGGAGGCAGCACGGTAGTTAATAAGAAGTTGAATTCTAAATAGAGAAGTATGGTGTAAACAGACCTAATAGGACTTTCTGGCAGATGCGATACACATAAAAAGGACTTTCTTTGTTGGCTGTCCTCTGTTTCTATGAGTCTGTTTTGATTTTGTTTGTTAGTTTACTTGGTTCATTAAAGTCCACATATAAGTGAAATCATGGTAGTTATCTTTCCCTGACTGGCTTATTTCACTTAGCATTATACTGTCATAGGGAATAGGTAAAGAAGATGACGGGATTAAACAAAGAGAAAAACCTCATAGACACAATCAGCAGTGTGGTTAACTACCACAGAGAAGGGGGGTAGAAGAGCGTAACAGGGGGTTAGATGGTGATGGAAGGAGACTTGTCTTGGGGTGATGATACACAATACAATATACACATGATGCATTATACACTTGAAACCTATATAATTTTAGTAATCAATGTCATCTCAATACATTCAATAAAAAATCAAGTACTCTGTTGAAAGTACTTAAGTAGTTGTTTTCTGTGCCTTAAACATTATTGTCTCTAAAATCTTTTGCCAGCATCTTATTGTTTGAACCATTCTCTTTTATACTTAAGGGTACTAAGAAGAGCACAGCTTTCAAAGCATTTTGCTAAAGAAGAGCATACTTGCAAAGTATTTTGAGAACAGATCCATGTTGGATTCTGTTGTCAAAGGCAAAATCACTTTTCAGATATTTGAACAATTCAACTCAAGGCCACTAGATGGTGGCCTCTACTAAATTTTAATACTAATGGACAGAATTTGAGGCATTGATTAGGTTTACTAAAAACCAGATTCAATATTGGAATGTTAGAATTGAAAGGCACTATAGTAACTGTTATTATTAGGCCAAAATGGTTAAATTACTTGGGTGAGTTATATAACCGTTATAATAGTTATTCATTGAGACCTTAGGTACCAGCCCCTGGCTAGTTGTATAGACACACACTACAAATTAGGTTAACAATACCCAATTTATATATCATACCTTACTGATGTTAGAATTTGTCCTTTTTGTCTTCAAAGGGATAACTACCTTTTTAAAAGTAATTGTTTGGTCACATTATTTGCATTATATTGTAATTATATAAAGTAATATTATTGCTCATGTTTCTTCCCCTAAGATTATTGAAAAATAAAAAAGTAAACTGTCCTCAAAAAAGGAATATCTGAGTCAATGTATTTTTCAGAAACTACAATTTCTTTTATAGTAGTTTTTTTAAAAAAAGAGCTGCAAGCCTGATCAGGTGGTGGCGCAGTGGATAGAGCATCGGATTGGGATGCGGAAGGACCCAGGTTCGAGACCCCGAGGTCACCAGCTTGAGCGTGGGCTCATCTGGCTTGAGCAAAAAGCTCACCAGCTTGGACCCAAGGTCGCTGGCTCCAGCAAGGGGTTACTCGGTCTGCTGAAGGCCCATGGTCAAGGCACATATGAGAAAGCAATCAATGAACAACTAAGAAGTCGCCACGAAAAACTAATGATTGATGCTTCTCATCTCTCTCCATTCCTGTCTGTCTGTCCCTGTCTATCTCTGCCTCTGTAAAAATAAATAAATAAATAAAAATTAAAAAAAAAAGCTGCCAAAATTTATTGTCAGAAGTCAGAATTGAATTATGTATTCATAGTTTTAAAACTGTGTGACCAATGAATGCTACATTATTATATATTTTTTCAGACCCTACAATTTTTTTTTTTAATTTTTTTTTTTTACAAAGACAGAGAGAGGTATAGATAGGGACAGAGAGACAGGAACGGAAAGAAATGAGAAGAATCAATCATCAGTTTTTCGTTGGGACACCTTAGTTGTTCACTGATTGCTTTCTCAAATGTGCCTTGACCGCGGGCCTTCAACAAACCGAGTAACCCCTTGCTCGAGCCAGCGACCTTGGGTCCAAGCTGGTGAGCTTTTGCTCAAACCAGATGAATCCGCGCTCAAGCTGGCGACCTTGGGGTCTTGAACCTGGGTCCTTCCGCATTCCAGTCCGACGCTCTATCCACTGCGCCACCACCTGGTCAGGCCAGACCCTACAATTTGGGTTAGAAAAATTATTCATTAGAAATAAAAAGAATCCTTATGGAAAACCTCTCTGAAACAGGCTGTCACAATTATGATTCTTGATATTTCTTTCTTGTTGCTTTTCTGCCTGTCTGCTCTTCCTCTTACAGTTTGATTTAAGGGAGCTTAGCAAGAGAGATCAGGTTTTTGCCATATATTTCAGCAAATATTAGAGAGTTTTATGTCATTAGTATCATTTGTTAAGTGTTAAACAATTCTGCACATACAGCAAGAACATAAGAATTAATGCAATAATTTCTAAAATAGATATTTGACTAACTTTATGGGAAAGAAGTCATTTTCATGGCATGTGCACTCAACTGAAGAACGAAGATTAGGCACAACCATATCTAAGACAGTATGTTTTTTTCTATGTTCATTTTATAATTTCTGTAGCTCTATCTTATTGAATTTTAAAAATTTAAATAGTTTGTTATTAATATGTATATTCTCATGTGCTTTTAAATTTTATTATTTAATTCTCTTCAAATATGTAATAGCCATATATAGCATTTCATTTATAATAATAATAATAATATATTTTGAGTCATAATTATCTATTCCACCTGCCATTTCTTTAAATTTTGGGCACAGATACTAGGTCTACAGTGTCAAATAGAAATATTATCAAGCTGCAGTGTAGAGAATAATCATTTCGAACAGATTTATTGTCAAATTGCTCTCATGGGAATATTATTCTAGTTTTAGCCTCACCAAAAATAATCTTTTCACTCACAAAACTGAAATTTGTCATTTAAGAAGACCATTGTGGTTAAAAATATTCTTTAGCTCTGGCTAGGTAGCTCAGTTGGTTACAGCGCTGTTCTAATACACCAAAGTTGTGAGTTTGATCCCTGGCCAGGGCACATACAGGAAGCAACCAATGAATGTAGAACTAAGTGGGACAAGAAATCAGTATTTCTCTCTCTCTCTCTTTCTTTTTCTAAAATCAATCAAATTTTTGTAAAAAGAGAATATTCTTTAATGACTTGTATACTGGAGTTTGTATATGTTCTTATACAGAACAATAATATATTGTGACAATCAAAGTTATCTGGCATATAAATATATTTCTCACTCCATGTGTTTTAGGTTTCTTTGATAATTTTATCAATCACTTTAATAAGAAGAAATTATTTTTTCCGTGATTCTATATTTTAAAGTTTCTAGTTTTTTTCTTTGGAATTGAACCTGATGCTATTTTCCACTATAGATAAACCACTAGGACCATTTTATGTGTGAGAAGAGACTGTGTAGAGAGGCTGAAAGGGTAGATCATAGATATTATGTATAGGAACTATTGTAATCTTCAAATGCTTTTATTAGGTAACTAAATCCGTTTTAAGATCTTGTTTTTAATCTCCACTTGGTTGAAATAAAATGAATATATTTCTTTGATCTTATCTATTATACCTGCTTATATCCTGACATATTTAGAATCCTCAGTCAAACCCTGGTGGTTACATAGCTTATATACAAACGCAAGGGCATGTCCTTTGTAAACATGAATATATCTGTCTTCTCATTTTATGTCATACATGAGTGAAAGCATTGCCAACATTCAATTGTTAAAATAAATCATGTTAATTCCACCACACAAACCTTAGACTCTTTCAATATCAATAAAATGAGAAGTTTGAGCACAAGCCATTTTTAATAGTTGTTTTAGTTGAAACCTCATATAACTGTTTCTATATTTAAAGTTGTTGATATTTAAAATTCCTCAGTGGAGGCTGTTAATTCAGGGAAATATAGCTATAGAGTACATAGTACTGATTTACCATAATTTTCTCAAGTATTTTTGTTCATAACAGGCTACTAAATCTGGTATCCATCCTTGCCTGCCCACGCCAGGAATCCTGGGAGTCATTCTAGAATCTTCCTTCCCTCAGTACAGCAAAGTATGGTATTCTTACTGGTTGACTAAGTTCTAGAGGGTGAAGCTAGGAGAGGAACTGTGTGTCCCTTACTTGTTTTTAATTTTCTTTTGCCTTAAAAGAGCCTACATTTTCTCCTTAAACCTTTCTTTTCTCCTTCATTTTGTAGTTTCCAAAAAGCACCTATTTCTTTTGTTGTTGTTTTTATGGGGTTTTTTTGTTGTTTTTGTTGTTGTTGTTTTTTGTGACAGACAGAGAAAGATAGAGAGAGGGACAGATAGGGACAGACAGACAGGAAGGGAGAGAGACAAGATGCATCAATTCTTTGTTGCAGCACCTTAGTTATTCATTGACTGCTTTCTCATATGTGTCTTGACTAGGGGGCTACAGCAGACCAAGTGACACTTTGCTCGAGCCAGCGACCTTGGGCTCAAGCTGGTGAGCCTTGCTCAAACCAGATGAGCCTGTGCTCAAGCTGGCAACCTTGGGGTCTCGAACCTGGGTCCTCCATATCCCAGTCCAAAGCTCTATCCACAGCGCCACCAGCTGGTCAGGCTCCTTGTTGTTTTTAAACAGCTTTATTGAGATAACAATTCACCCACTTAAAGGTTACATTTCATTGGTTTTCACTGTCGCCACAGAGTTGTGTGACCATCACCACAATCTAATCTGAGGACATTTTGTCCTTCGAAAAAGAAACCCTGGGCCCTGGCCGGTTGGCTCAGTGGTAGAGCGTCGGCCTAGCATGCGGAGGACCCGGGTTCGATTCCCAGCCAGGGCACACTGGAGAAGCGCCCATTTGCTTCTCCACCCCTCCGCTGCGCTTTCCTCTCTGTCTCTCTCTTCCCCTCCCGCAGCCAAGGCTCCATTGGAGCAAAGATGGCCCGGGCACTGGGGATGGCTCTGTGGCCTCTGCCTCAGGCGCTAGAGTGGCTCTGGTCGCAACATGGCGACGCCCAGGATGGGCAGAGCATCGCCCCCTGGTGGGCAGAGCATCGCCCTATGGTGGGCGTGCCGGGTGGATCCCGGTCGGGCGCATGCGGGAGTCTGTCTGACTGTCTCTCCCTGTTTCCAGCTTCAGAAAAAAAAAAAAAAATAAATAAATAAATAAAAAAGAAAAAAAAAAAAAAGAAAGAAAAAGAAACCCTGTTCCCAGAGAAGCCACTCCCATTCCCTCCCATCTCACACCCCACCCCCTCAACAACCCAGCCCTCAGCAATCACTGATTTACTGTCTACCTCCATAGTTTTGTCTTTTCTAGACATTTCTTGTAAATAAAATCATGTGGGATGTGATCATTCCAAGTTGCCTCCTCACTTTCCTGTGGGCACTTGGTAGTCCCTTTCCTGTAACAGTGTGCTTGGGAGCCAGAACACCTTTTCATTACTCTTAGTTTTTACAGAACTGCCGTTCCTCTCCGCGAAGGCTTGCAGTGGCAGCACAGAGATAATTTATTGGTATCTATATTGTTTTCTGTTGTTTATTTTCTAGATAATTTGCAGTTGGATGCTTATTGTCTTCTAACTTGAACTTTTAAGATATTATAATAAGGCTGATTTTAGGTTCTAATTTTATTTATTTGCCTTTACCAGATAGAGCCTAACTCAATAAAATCCTTATCTTAAGAGACTGCATTTTAAGGCTATGACTCAACATTCTTTTTGTGAGACACATTTTGGAAGGACAATACTGGGTCTAACAGATTTTTACTAAGTCATCTTGTAATTCAGAAGTCATCTTCCTATTATAAAAAAATAATTATCTCAGAAGACTTTTAAATTTGTAAAGATAATTGTGAAAGTAAGACATAACAAATATAGTCTTTCCATAGAAAATAAATGTAACAATAAAAGGTGGAATAGAGCTTCATTTCCATTGAGCTCTATTGGTCAAAGTAAGTCATGAAGGTACACCAGATTCAGGGAGTGGTGAAATAGATTCTACCTCTTCATGATTGGAACTTCAAAGCATTAGAAATCCTGCTTTTTTTGCTCTCCCAATCTCAGAACTTCATTTAGCTCATTTCTGGTCCATGAATTTCTCAATACAGAATCCTTAGATAAGCAATTAGATAAGATAGCTTACCCCTCTGCTGAACAATAATTTTTGTTAATGAAATGTAGATGTCTCTATCCAAAAGGAGATACTTGAAATGTACCTTAAAGAATGAGTTTTCCAGACAGCAGTGTATGAGTTGTATCCAGATATAAGAGGAAAATACATGGGAAAGCACAGAGTTTAAAAGAGAATGATAAGCTTTGAGTTAGTGAGAAAATCAGCATGGCTGTGGGTTAGATCATGGGGTAAAGAATGGAGAAATGTGGTGGCTGGTAAGGTTGGAAGTGTCTTCTAATATCCAGGGTGTCTTTCCATTCAAAGCGGGGGCTCTGTTACCCAGTTTCATTCAAGAATATGTTTTTAGTTCCCACAAAAAAACAGTAAAGCAGAATTTCCATATTGATAAGATTTTCTGCCCTTTGAAGGATTGAAGGATACTGACATATAGCAAAGATTCTATGGAAATTCAGAGGGTGGGAATTTTATTATCAAAACCAGGACACGATGGCAGCATAATTAGAACTTTGAGACAAAGAAAAAACCCAGTAGTCTGCGTAGGTCGTGTAATCCATGAGTCATAGATACAAGTGACAATCCAGAATTTCAGGAAGTATAACATAAATCAGTCAGCCCACCAAATGGTTCTAACCCAGCACTTCCTGTCTCAGAATGAGCACAGGAAGTGAGACATCAAGAAGCCTGCAGGTGGGAAACATCATTCAGGTCGATGAGAACAGACACAGGAAATGGCAACGTCAATATGATTATGAAATTCTCTATTAATTTTTGACACATTACTACTGTAAATCAAATGGAAATAATCTTTGGGCTGTATTTGCAACCCTATAATAATTTTATGAGTTAAGTAATGGCTTTTAATAAAATAAGACTATTTTTATTACTTATTTCTTAAAGATGATAAAATAATGTAAGCAATGTGGAATGATACAGCTAAAATATTATTTATAGCCTTTTGTTTAAATAAATGAAAACATAACAGCTTTCAATTATTTATATCCACCTGGTACCATTTTCTACTTCTCTAATTCTAAGATGACCAATCGTCCTCCTTTAGGAAGGACAGTCTTTCTTTTTTAAGTTCTGTCCTCTCTCAAAAAGTATCCTCCTTTTTTTTTTTTGTATTTTTTCTGAAGCTGGAAATGGGGAGGCAGTCAGACAGACTCCCGCATGCGCCCGACCAGGATCCTCCCAGCATGCCCACCAGGGGGCGATGCTCTGCCCATCTGGGGCGTCATTCTGTTGCAACCAGAGCCATTCTAGCGCCTGAGACAGAGGCCATGGAGCCATCCCCAGTGCCCGGGCCAACTTTGCTCCAATGGAGCCTCGGCTGCGGGAGGGGAAGAGAGAGACAGAGAGGAAGGAGAGGGGGAGGGGTGGAGAAGCAGATGGGCGCTTCTTCTGTGTGCCCTGGCCGGGAATCGAACCTGGGACTCCTGCACACCAGGCCGACGCTCTACCACTGAGCCAACCGGCCAGGGCTGTCCTCCTTTTTGATATTGGAAGACTAATCTGTAAATGTCCGTATTTGATTGATGCAGAGTTGATCCTTTGCGTGTGATGTGATGTTTTGTATCTAAATGAGTACTTTTTTCTTACAATTATTATTAAAAATTAATAGGCATGTATGCATGATTACAATATAAAATATTACAAATGTTTTTACTATGCATTTATCCTGTTATAGTGTATTATTGTTGCAATGAATAAAATGTTTCTTTTATTTACGATATTGTTTTTTTCAATTTATTTTTGTCTTCCTTTTCATTGTAAAAAATGTTGGTCACCTTACTAATTCAAAATCTGTTTAATGATATACTGTATACCATTCCATAGTTACTATTTGTATTCTGCCCTGTGTTTTTAATTGAACCCCTATTTGCAAATCACATTACCTATTTGGACTTTTGTTTCTTTGTTTTAGAGGATCTCATAATATCCTTCACAGTGTCCATGGCAATTGGACTCGTAATTGGAGGATTTATTTGGGCTCTGTTTGTTTGTTTGTCTCGAAGAAGAGCCAGTGCCCGCATCTCACACTGGAGTTCAAGTCGGCGTCCGAGGTCTTATAACCACGGCCTCAACCGGACTGGGTTTTACCGCCACAGTGGCTACGAACGTCGCAGCAACCTCAGCCTGGCCAGTCTCACTTTCCAGCGACAAGCTTCCCTGGAACAAGGAAATTCTTTTCCAAGAAAGTCAAGCTTCCGGGCATCAACTTTCCATCCATTTCTGCAAAGTCCACCACTTCCTGTGGAAACTGAGAGTCAGGTGATGACTCTCCCTTCTTCCCATACCTCTCCCGGCACCAACACTTCCCAGCATAGCCTGAGCCGCCACGACTTCCACTGGTCCAGTAGCAGCCTCCCCGTGGGCCTTTCGCCACCACCCCCACCTGCCTATGACTCCATCATAAAGGCATTCCCAGATTTCTGAGTAGTGTGTTTTTGTTCTTAATTTGTTTCTTTCTTTCCTTGTCTTTTCTTAAAAAAAAAAAAAATCATAAATAGACTAAACAGAATTTTGAGGACATGCCCAAACAAGCAATGCTTTCCCAAACTGGAAAATGTTCATGCAAGTTGCACATTACAACGTATATTTTCTTTGATCACATTTTTCCTTGTCTCACAAAGAAGTAATATTTTCCCAAATAGTTATGTATTTATGTGTTTTTTAGTCAATGTGGTGATTAATAAAGGTAGTGAATCTAATCTAAGAATCAGCAGTAATACAGTATATAGTTAAACTAAAATAAAAACAAGGTATTTGTGGTTTACAATCCCCAGTTACGGTCCAATGTGACTACATAGGGGAAAAATCGGTTTCACTTAAAAGTTCTTTTTCTAGCCTAAGGTATTGTAATTTTACTTTCACCAGAATGACAGGTGAAGCATTTTTAATGAATTGTATTGGCACAACATGGCAGAACATTCCTCGATTCCACACATCTATGAAAAGTATGGGAATAGAAAAGAAAAGGGAGCTGGACTCCGTGGCTATTACAGGACACTTGTTTTTGTGTTTTTCCTAAGGAGAGTTACTCATATCATTGAGGCAGAATTCTCGGGTTTACTGACATGGTAGTTTAACTTTCTTCACTTCTGTTGTTGTTATGTGTTTAGAAAAGCAACAACCACAAATCCAACTCATTTAACCTAAAAACAAACTTTAACACTGAGCCTACATCATTTTTCTATATTTTGTTTTTTAGATTTAAATCTAGAAATTAGGAAAGCACTTTATCTAGGGGTTTTCTCCTATAACTTCACAGACAAGTTAGGGGATCAGTGGGGACAAAGTCTGTCCTTGAAATAGATGTTACAACCATGAAGAATTCTCCTTCCTGGACTGACCCATTAGGCATCCCTCTTTTGTAGCTTTAGGGATTTCAACCTCAGATTCTGTGAAGAGTCTTTATACAAGGATTAAACGTGTTGTAGCTCCTTGGTGCAGACAGTTATTTAAGGAGCTCACTTTCACAGATGGCCACTCTCTTAAAGAAAGGCACATCCCCAAATAGAAGTACCAGAGAGCTTCGGTGGCCAGATGCTTGGGGTTGCCCTTTTTCATTTAAGGACACGAGTACACTGGGTAATTACTTAAAAGGCCTGTGGTTTATTTCTGATACAGTGAATATTTAGCTTATATCACCTTTTGTTTGTTTCTATGAACACTGGGATTTTGGGTGAAGAAAAATCGACTCTCATTTTAGTTTCTGCAATGCAGTGGTCCCAGCTAACAGTGTCTACATATGGCTCAGATTGTAATAATTTTTATGTAATAAGAGATTTTGTATAGCATTTTCTTTATTATTTTTATTTAGCTTTTATTTTTTATTGTTCCTAAGGACAGTTATTCTTATGATGTCTATAGATAGATGCTCTCTAATGCAATATACAAGAAAGAAAGAAAGAAAGAAAGAAAGAAAGAAAGAAAGAAAGAAAGAAAGAAAGAAAGAGAGAAAGAGCAAGCTCACAGGATAACCAATTTGTTTTAAGTTCTCTTTTTTAACAAATTTTGCAATCGTCATATAGCCACATAAGTTTTCAAGGGGTCATTAACTGAGTAACAAAGCTATCTTGTGTTTATGTCATCCTTAACATTTAACATGAGAAGTAAGCAAAGGTTATGGTTTTTATTTATATTGTATATTGGGAGTAAAAACTGTTTTATGCCTCTCAAGTGAGAAAATGAAAGAAATCCTCTGGTGTATTTAACCATCTGGGAGAACTGTTGTCTTCTCCCTCCTCACCCATGAAACAATCAAAATGAATGCCTTATAAATACTGTGCAATGTATGAAATGTGAAATCAAAGCAAAACCTGGAGACATTTTAGTTGTATTTTTTATTTGAAATGTTTATTAATTAAATAAAATTAAACTTGATGTTAATGTTGATTCACAGGTTATTTATTGAATAAGTTGTGAATATCTCCTATTTACTTTGGCCTTTTAACCCAATCTAGACTATTCTCTATCTATTCTGGAGACATGAACATTAGTTTATATAAAAATGTATAGCCTGACTTGTGGTGGCGCAGTGGATGAAGTGTTGACCTGGAATGTTGAGGTAGCCAGTTCTAAACCCTGGGCTTGCCCAGTCAAGGCGCCCGGTCAAGGCACATATGGGAGTTGATGCTTCCTGCTCCTCTGCCTCTTTTCTCTCTCTCTCTCTCTCTCTCTCTTTATCTCTCTCTCTCATTCTCTCTCAAAAACTAACATAAAATAATTTTTTTTTTTTTTCATTTTGTATTTTTCTGAAGCTGGAAACGGGGAGAGACAGTCAGACAGACTCCCGCATGCGCCCACCGGGATCCACCCGGCACGCCCACCAGGGGCGACGCTCTGCCCACCAGGGGGCGATGCTCTGCCCCTCCGGGGCTTCGCTCTGCGGCGATCAGAGCCACTCTAGCGCCTGGGGCAGAGGCCAAGCAGCCGTCCCCAGTGCCCGGGCCATCTTTGCTCCAATGGAGCCTTGGCTGCGGGAGGGGAAGAGAGAGACAGAGAGGAAGGAGGGGGGTGGGTGTGGAGAAGCAAATGGGGGGTGGGTGTGGAGAAGCAAATGGGCGCTTCTCCTATGTGCCCTGGCCGGGAATCGAACCCGGGTCCCCCACACGCCAGGCCGACGCTCTACCGCTGAGCCAACCGGCCAGGGCCAAATTTTTTTTAAATGTATAAAAGGCTGACCTCACCAATAAATGGAACAGGATTTTTCAAAGACAATGCAGATAAAAAATAAGTTATTTATTAAAAAACATTAATTTAGATTCTTCCTTCACTAGATAAACAAACAATTCTAGAATTACTTCACTTTTTAGAGAATAAACTTTTTATTGATATAATTGATATATAAAATTATATTGGTTTCAGGTGTACAGCATAATGATATGTACAACAACAACAAATCAGGCTTTATAGGGAAGCCCCAGCTTAGCTAAGAGCAGACAGCGGGAGGCTGAAACTTACATTGCATTATACTGGCTGCCATGACGTCAGGAGGAACTAGGGCTGGCTGCTGTTAAATAACAGATGACCAAGTGGTCACGGCAATCTCAGAGTAAAAGTATTCAGAGTATTACAGGAGTAGCCTAAGATGTTTGTTCAAAGATGAAGAATGATTTGAGAGATAATATTCACAAAATGATAGACAAAGAGTAAATAATCTTTAAATAAAGCACTCATACAGTCAATGGGAAAAGTCATCCACAAGAGAGAAATTGGGAAATTCATTGGTGAAAATGGACATAAAAAATATGAAATAGAAAACTCTAGAAAGCAAGGTAAATGAAAAGCTCCTATTAAGAATCTATGAAGAGCCTGACCAGGCGGTGGCGCAGTGGATAGAGTGTCGGACTGGGATGCGGAAGGACCCAGGTTCGAGACCCCGAGGTCGCCAGCTTGAGCGCGGGCTCATCTGATTTGAGCAAAGCTCACCAGGTTGGACCCAAGGTCGCTGGCTCAAGCAAGGGGTTACTCGGTCTGCTAAAGGCCCACGGTCAAGGCACATATGAGAAAGTAATCAATGTACAACCAAGGTGTCGCAGCGAAAAACTGATGATTGATGTTTCTCATCTCTCTCCATTCCTGTCTGTCTATCCCTCTCTCTGACTCTCTCTCTCTGTCTCTGTAAAAAAAAAAAAAAAAAAAAAAGAATCTATGAAGAATAGCAACAAGATAGAGTAGACTTCTGATAAGATTGACAAAGGACACCAAGAACAATATACACTTACCAGCTCAGGGACACAGTATGATACTGTAGCCAGTCAGATGAATGGGCAAAACTCTAACAGCTGCTGTGAATGCCAAGGTCCAGAGACCAGCACTGGAGACAGGAGTGGGCTGCTGGAAGGATTACAGCCACCCTCCAATCAACAGATTTGAAAGCTCAAAGAAAAATTACTTGACCCAGCAGTGCCATATTTGCCTCAAACAAGTTTTCTCTCAGAGACTGTTGAGGTTGGAAGACACACTTTCTTTATACCTTCAGAGAAATGTATATATATAAATTTGTTCTTCTACAAGACATCTTTCTTAAATGTCAATTACCTGATAGATGGAATGGGATTAGTAAGACGTTCTATTGGTTCATTTGAGATTCTTTCTAACACATTCATGTCTTCAAATGATCAGGTATAAATTTTCCCAAATAAAAAATAAGAGTCCCAGCAATATATAAATGTAAACTGTGGATATATTTTGAGGACTATAAGTATTTACCTTGGAAAGTAATTCTGTTATAAAATTTCTTATGATAACTCACTTCCTCAGTTGCCTTATGATCATTAAACCAAAGTCTCCTCTGAATAAATAGCAAACAAAATCAGCCCCTACCCCCAATCCCAAACCCAGTCACAGCTTCATTGGACTAAGACTGCTCTCTTGACCTAGAGCTTTTCCAGTCATTTCTTGACTGATGAGCTGAGCTGGGATTTAAACTTACAGCCAGAGGGGAGCTGAGGCCAAATTCAAAGTGCTCACTGAACTCCCAGCAAAATCAAACAAAATCTCTGAAGTCTGACACTGATCATATTCTATTAATGCTCATACAGAAAATTCACCTGATCTCCAGCAAAACAGATATCAAACAGGAAGTATAAATGATAAAACAGGAGCTAGAACCAGAGGTCATGTTGAAATACAAGGTGAAATAGGTAATACAAATCTGGCCAGGGTAAATGACTGAGCTGGGAGGAGAGAGAGAAAAGCAGTTTACCAGGAAGACAAAGATTATTGGAGTGGGAAGACAGAGAGAAAATCTTCTGCTTTTCTCCAGAGCTATCCAGCTCTCCAGTTTCCAGCTCTTTCTGATTTATATTTGTGCTCCTGATTTCTGCTTGGAGGAGACAAGTATTTGTCTTACTTGGCCAACACATATTTCCATTTTTGCTTACCTAATATTTTCGTTTTTTTTTAGGTGAACAATTCTTTAATTTGTCATCATCTTATTGTGACTCTCAAAGTTCCCCATCTGTCCCTAGCCTCTCCTTCTTACTTACCAAAATGGAGAAAATTCCCCCTTTTCAACCAATACTTTACATGTACTTTCAATTCCATTTCCCTTCTGCCTTCTAAATGATTTTATTGCTTCAAATATTCCTTCTCTTTTTGGTATGATCATTCCTTCTCTTTTTGGTATGACTTCCATCTTCAGTAGGGCCTTTGAAAACAGACCTTGACATGGTGATTTGTGTGCAGAAATTTTGACGTGGGAGGGGAGCTCTCAGCAAGAAATACCAGGGAGTGGGTGAGGGAACAGGGATTGAGCAGTAGGAGAGATTAGAATGAGTGCCATGTCCAAAAGAGGCATCAGCCAACCCTATAGAGAGAGCCAGGATGGCCCTTCAGAGTTGTTGCCAACTGAAGAAAAGAACCAGAGAGTGGTTAGAGTTAGGGTGGGGGTTGGGTTAGGGTTAGGGCTGAGTGAGCTTTGAGTGCAGTGATATAAAGACACAGACTGTGAACACGGCTTTCTAGGAGATGCCAGTCGCATCAAACAGCGGCTGTTCCCTGGGCATGGGGCTTTTTGAGAGGCTCTGAAGTGACAGAGATTCCCTCTTTGACCCAAGTCTACCCTGGCTCCCTTGAACTCTTCTCAAATAGGCCTTGACTTTTAAGCCTCCATGTTTGCCCCTGCATTGTCTAATTTTACCAAGAATCTTGCCAAGCAAGTTTAACCATAATACTCCATCCTTGCTATTTGATCACTCTTGGTATCTAATCAAGCTCCTTTTCCTCCTCCTTCTTCCCCAGTGATGTCTGATCACCTGACCGGCCTTTGGTAAGAATCCTATTGGACTAATTTAGTCAGAATCCTCTCTTACTCCTGATGTTTTCTTACTGGTTGTTTCCCCTCAATTGACCCTTACTCTGCTCCTCAGTTATAAATTCTCACTTCTTATGGTATTCAGAATTGCACCAGTTTCTACTCTGACATTTGTTTTCCCCTGCTGCAACTGTTTTTCTCAATAAGCTATGTTTTTTACCAATCTAATTACTGTCCAGCTATTGTTGTTGTCTTTTTTCTTTACAAAACCCATCTTGAGTTCTCCAGGGACTGTCAGGCTGATACTGGGGTTTCAAGGCTGCTGGTTTTCAAGGCTGCTGGAGCTGCCAAGGAGGAGCTGAGAGTAGCCAACTCAAACCACCACGTGGTTCCCTTGCCTTATCAAGATTCCGTTGTTTTTCTTGAACAAATGTTCCCTAGATTGTTGCAAGTCCTTGGTTAATTTCCAGCATACTGAAAATGTTGTAATCTTTTTGTGAGTGTTCTTCTTGTTCTTATGAAGGAGAAAATTCTCAGAGGCCCTTTATTCCACCACTCCGGCAGGACTTCTGTGACTTAACATCTTGGTATTTAGACAATCTTGCTGTAAAAATCTACTGGAATAAAGCGCATTGATCCTAAAAACTAGAAACAGAGCTCATCAGTTCTTCACCAGAGTTTTGTAGCGACTTGTTCTGGTGCCACTTTCCTTGTGATATAAAAGGACAGGCAGGAGTCATGAGCATCCTTTGGAAGGAGTTAACTGATTTTAATCGCAAACCCTTCCTCAACTATGCCTCTCTTGTGAGAACAGAACGTGTAATGTCTATCAATGGCTAAGGGACTGTCCCATTATATCTCCACTGAAAAGTCTGGATCATATATTCCAAGGCTTTCGAGTCCTCCAGCTCTTCAGAATAACTCCCCACCTCATTAAATCCATTTCTTCTAGACAAGTAGACTATATTGTTTAAATCTCTTCCAAAAAGGTCTTGGATTGGAGAGATGCTCATGGGCGATACACATCAAGATAAACTGTGTTACTTGACATATTTTCAGCCTTTGTTTAGATACTTCCAACTACCTGAACGGCAGGAATAGGACCTAGAGCAGGGGTCTCAAACTCCACTCAGCATGTGGGCCGCAGAGCAAGATCACAGCTGTTCCGCAGGCCGCACTAGGTCTACAAAAGGCAACTGTTACGCAACACTTTTCTCACTGCAGTTGAAAACAAAAAAAAATCAGTACAACAAGCCCAATCGTACATGCAGTTTACTCAGTGTCACAAAACGACCAGAAACTGTAGTTCGCATCACAACTGCTGTTAACTAAGCTAATATCTAGCTAGGATGCTAGAGAAATGAAAAATACAAGTAGGCCCCTAGGCTTACTTAATTTTATCCAAAATATTTTGAACTTCGTGGATTAGTCTGCGGGCTGCACAAAATTGTTCGGCGGGCTGCATGCGGCCCGCGGGCCGCGAGTTTGAGACCCCTGACCTAGACCCCGTGTGCAGTGACTCATTTGTCTTCTGCCTTACCCCTAAGTACGTGCTTTTTCACAGTTGATTACTCACTGAAATTCTCATTAGATGAAATACTTCAGTAACATTTCCCACATGCTTTGACATTTTTTTGAAAAAAAAAAGGGGGGGTTACTTTTCTATTAGGTTAATTCCACCCCAAGGTACTTGCACAAGTAGTGTAGTTCTGGCCTTTGACGTTATCTTCCTGAATGTTCTCAGACTGCTCACTCAGGCAAACTGTAGACACATGGTCTCATTCAATCTTGCGCTATCTTTACCAAATCAAATCTGTAAAGTTCACTTGCAATTTAATATATTGTTTTTGAGTCATCTTGACATTTTGACTTCATAAGTGTAAACTGAAAAGTGGATTTGCTGGAAATTTGTTTTTAAAAATAAAACAACATTTACCAGATCCCTGATCTACAGATGCTTTATAAAATTAGGCAATGCTTATGAGGTAATGCTGCTGAAAGAAAATTAAAAAAAAGAAATTTATCTCTAATATTTCTAAAGCATATGAAAGAATAAGACCGTGTTTAATAGGAACAGAAAATTATACAAAGAATAGTGTGAATTATTAGCATCACATCCAATTTTTTAAAAGGGAGGCAAAGAATATAATCTAATGCTTAAAAAGTAACAATGTTTAGCGTTGTGGAAAGAACTGAAGAGCAGCTTTTTTTGTTTTAAAGGTATAAATATTGTAATAAGTAAGCTTTGGGGTACAGTGAGCTTATATTTTAAAACCAATGCATATTATTTTTAATTACTAGAACCTTTGAATATTTTACAACAAATGACATCTTATTTAATAGAAACACCGCAAGTTGAAATTTTCCTTGAGCATAACTTTTATTAGTGAGTTAAACAGTCTACAGTTGTCTTGCTGTTGAATGGAATTACGATGTGATGCATTCCATCACTTCTGTTTGATTAGCCATTAGGTATACCCGTGCATGCTGGCATTCAGAGGTAAACAGAATGGCTAACTAGAAGTGAAAAGCAACTTTGTGTGCGATTACATCAGACATTCTAAGGCTAAGTTTTGACAGTTATGAGAAGTATTTTGGAGGATAGGATATCTGAGAACTGTGAAGGTAGACTGGGTACTGAATATTAGGAGAGTATGATGAACTTTGTTAGGTGAGGAAAATGGTACTGTGACTACTTTTTAGACATGCGTACTAAAGTATGTAGTGGTGAGATGTTGTCGTTGCTGAGGGGAACCAGGAGGCAGCCAGTGTGCAGAGTGGCCTCTGAGAGGAGTCCGACATGGCTGGTTCTAACAAGTTCAGGCTGAACCAGCCGCCAGAGGACGGCATCTCTTCAGCCCCAACACCAGTTCCTGTTGGTCTTGTCCTGGGACATGTCCACGTGTCTCCATGGTGTTCTGGTCAAATCCAGGTGGCTCAAGGACCAGCACACCAGCTCTGCCCTGGACAGTGCGTTCTATAACTGAATGTAGACCTGGCGTGGAGGATTAGACTATCCATTGAAAACATATGATTGATCATGGACCAAGAGTCACTGGAGCTGGGTGAATGGATTCAAAAGAAAGCTTACAGACACAGACAGCAGTATGGTGCTTATCAGAGGGAACGGAGGGTGGGGGGTGTAGGAGAGGACAGAGCAGAGAGAAATGGTGATGGAAGGAGACTTGACTTGGGGTGGTGAGCACACAGTACAATCTACAGATGATGTATTATAGAATTGCATACTTGAAATCTATGTAATTTTATTAAACAATATCATGCCAATAAATTCAATAAAAATGTAAAGCAAAAGAATCCTGTAGAAGCCCATGATGCCCCTAACAGACATGTTGAACACTGTTCAGAAGTGGATGAGATAGTTTCCGGGAGTTGGGCTCAGACAGTTAAACTGTGGGCTCCCAGAAGTCCCTGTAGTGCAGGCTGAGCTTGTCTCAGCCTGGAAAGGTATATAGCACATGCTCTCTGTCTGGCAGGCCGTTGAATGCAGGACTTAGAGAACGTAGGCTACCTGCAGCAGCCTTGGGGGTCCAGGCTGACGTCCCAGACTGGCTGCACACGAGCATTTCCAAACAAGTAGTGTGCACGTGTTCAGCTCTATGGAAGGCCAAGTGGCATTTGAGCACTTGGACCCAAGCCCAGAGGTACAGAAGAAGTATGCCTGCAAGACTAAAA
Organism: Saccopteryx leptura; assembly: GCF_036850995.1. NCBI lineage: Eukaryota > Metazoa > Chordata > Mammalia > Chiroptera > Emballonuridae > Saccopteryx > Saccopteryx leptura. The sequence continues at coordinate 13,987,238 of NC_089505.1, read as the reverse complement.
CAAAATAATAAGTAGATTTACCACTTTTTTCCCCCACAACATCCACAACACATTTGCCACAGGTGGCCCTGATGGATTTGCAAATATTTGGAATCTATTTAATAAAAAAGCGACCGACCGTGCCAGTTTCATGGATACTTCACCAGAATCATATCACTTGCCTTCAGCAACGATGGGACTACACTTGCAATAGTGTTGTCATAGGTATATGAAAAGGGTGACAGGGAGCATCCTGAGAATGGCATCTTGATTCGTCAAGTGACGGATGCAGAGACAAAACTGAAGTTCATCTGACTGATTAATTCATGAAAGTAGTTTCTCTAAGGGAAGGTTGGTTGTGCTTCCTAGGAACGCATGCTTCTCCCCTAAGGCACAGTTAGAACCATTGCGAATACGTTGCGCAGTATGTGGGTTTCTCTGCTTTCTGTCGTACAAGAGCGGGTCCGTGAGCCCTTTCACACTGCTTTGTGCAGAGAGGAGTCTTTCTGGCTTTTATGTCTGCTATTCACTCTCAAATACTTTAACAGAAGAAAACTGATAGAAGCAAATATGGTAAAAATATTAACCATTTTAAAATCTACATGATGGATGTATAAGTATTTGTGATTTCATTTTCTTTACTCTTTTATATATTTAAAAGTTACAATGACAATTAAAAATTCTCTTGTAGCTCAAAGAAAGCAGAGATTTTGCAACCACCAACGGACCACATGAATTAGCAAAATGATTTCTAAATTACTTTTCTCAGTTTTATTGTACAATTTTAAAATCTCTAAAATATAAATTAAATATTTAATTAATTGTATGCTTTTAAAGAAATTGATTATAAAGGACTATAACTAAAAAAACCTTTTCTCCTCTTTTGCATTCCTTTATTCTATATTTTCTTTCTTTTTTCTTTGTTACTTGGTATTGATAAATAAGATAACACAGATAAGAAGTAGATGTAAATTTATGCCAAGATGAAGTAAAGTAGAGGCAGGAATGAGGTTAGTGCTCAAAAAGCAGTCTTACATACCGAACACCCCCCAGCCAAGGGCCACAGATTCCTCTCTTAGTGTTCTAACTTTATTTAAAGAACAGAATATGAACAGATAGATCGTGTAAGCGTTCATCAAGGGAGGCAAATCATTTATCCAGAAGAAGCACAGTCATTTTCAATTTGAAGTTTACACTAAACAGATCGGATCCTGTGTGATGTAATGAGCAAAACACTAAACAGTAGGCTTAGGATAATTAAAGCTAGGAGTTCTATGGAAATCCAGTCAGTTGTCATCATCCAAAAATGATAAGTGAAAATAAACTAACTGGGGACAAATGTCACAGTATCATTGAGGTAAGCAGCACCTCAGTGACCTTGGGAGATGTTTAGACTATCTTGAACGAACCTTTGTAACCAGTTTCAAGAACCACAATGGAGCTGATGAGTTTTGAAAGTAGACTCATAAGAATGCTTTAAATAATGTACACTAGCAGATGTGTATGGGCAAGAATGGCTTTTTTTTGTTTTGTTTTTTACATAGACAAAGAGAGAGTCAGAGAGAGGGATAGATAGGGACAGACAGACAGGAACGGAGAGAGAGATGAGAGGCATCAATCATCAGTTTTTCGTTGCGACACCTTAGTTGTTCATTGATTGCTTTCTCATATGTGCCTTGACCGGGGGCCTTCAGCAGACTGAATAACAACCCCTTGCTTGAGCCAGTGACCTTGGGTCCAAGATGGTGAGCTTTGCTCAAGCCAGATGAGCCCATGCTCAACCTGGCTACCTTAGGGTCTCGAACATGGGTCCTTCCGCATCCCAGTTCAATGCTCTATCCACTGCACCACTCCGCCACCATCTGGCCAGGCAGGATGCTTTTTTTTTGAGGATAGGGTTTGTAAGGTATCAGAAGGAGCTTTGATTCAGAAAAAATTAAGAGCCACTGATTTGTAGAAGTAGAGAGATTGCACAAATGGTCTAAGTAACTTTTTCTTAATGAGTTTTTCAAAAATATATACAGTGAGTTTTGAGATTGTGTTCCCTGCCTACTTCTCAGAATGAAAATTCTGTATGGCCACTAAAGAAAGAAAACATATACTCTATGACTCAGCTCTTGACCTCCTCTTATGAAAGTTGAAGTGCTGATTCAGGAATAATTAGTAAAGAAGTCTATTTTGAACATGCTTGCAGGTAAGCCCTGGGAGTCTTCCTAGGAAAGATAAAGATTTTTATGAAAAACAATTTTTAATGTATTCCACATGAAATAAAATAAAAAGTTTATGTAATGTGTTAATAAGTTTAACATGAGTATTTTTAAGGCAGGGGTAATAAAAACCTTACGTGGAACATCACAAAAGAAAAGTTGAATAAGTCATCTATAGGCTAGCTTTTTCCTGGACTACAATTTTTTCATAGACTGCAATTTCCTGATACAATATGCTATGGTAAATGGCTTGCAAAATGTATTCCTCTGTAACTAAGATAACTTGCTGACTTGGGCCACTAACTATAAATAAATTAAAGGTTTTTATTCTGGCAATTGTCAGACCAGAAGTTTCTTAAGGTCTTGGCTAGATCATAGGTATAAAAATGTATTATGGGCCCTGGAGGGTTGGCTCAAAGCGGTAGAGCACTGGCCTGGTATGTGGAAGTCCTGGATTCGATTCCCGGCCAAGGCACACAGGAGAAGCGCCCATCTGCTTCTCCACTCTTCCCCCTCTCCTTTCTCTCTCTCTCTTCCCCTCCTGCACCCAAGACTCCATTGGAGCAAAATCAGCCCGGGCACTGAGGACAGCTCCATGGCCTCCACCTCAGGTGCTAGAATGGCTCTGGTTGCAGCAGAGCAACACCCCAGAGGGGTGAGGGGTCGAGCATCGCCCCCTGGTGGGCATGCCGGGTGGGTCCTGGTTGGGCACATGCGGGAGTCTGTCTCTCTGCCTCCCCACTTCTCACTTTAGAAAAAAAAATGTATTATGCATCTTGTGTGTGTATATATACATAAATTAATATTTTATATATTTTTATATATTGATAAATATATATCAAGAATATATACACAAGTATTTTGTATATATATTAAGGTCTTAATAATTTTCTTAATATATATGAAATATTACATATGTATATATGAAATATTAATTTATAAATACATATATAATTATTTATACATACATATGTATATATACCATCTATATATTCATATATATAAAATATATACATGTATATCCCAGAAAGATTAAATAACTTAATAAAGATCCTACACTGTCTGCAAATGGTAGAGTTGGGATTCAAATCAAGATAGAATAACCACTAAGCTAGGCTCCCCCCACCTGCAATGATACAATCATGTTATTTGTTTATTAAAAATATAGCCTTTCCATTTCCTGTGTCTGGTAAAGGAGAATACATCTATTTAACTCAAAATACAATTCAATCATTAAAAAGCAAGTTAATATTAAAAAAAAGGAATATCTATTCTTATTACTAAGCGATCAAGAGCATTTGAACAGTGAACATTTTATTTAAGGTTTCACAACTGAGAGAAGTCTTGAGCAGCTCATGTAATAGCTAAATGTTTGCTTTTACTCAGCTACTGTCTAAGTGTAGGAAGTACTGCTTCATTTGCGCATGATTAAGAGAGTTCACTTAAGTGGTTTATTCGTCTTCACTCTCAAAGTTTTCCAGCCAGCTTTATGACTGTTTACTCCAGAATTGACACAGCACCTTTGCTCTAGGAATTTATCCCAATGAAATTATTTACGAAAAACAATAAAACTGTATTCATGAAACTACACAGGAAGAAGGGTATAAAGAGGGACAAATAAAAGGTGATGAAAAATGATTTGACTTTGGGTGATGGGTACACAACATAATCAACAGTTCAAATACTATAGAAATGTTCGCCTGAAACCTATGTACTCTTATTGATTAATGTCACCCTGTTAAAAGTAATTTTCTAAATAAAATAAAATAATAAAAAAGAAAACATGAAAGGAAAAGACCTCCAAGGGTTTTATACTACCGGAGATAAAGACAGCTCTATCAAAACAATGGAATATTAGAAAAATATTATAAATAATTATAAATCTTCTGTAAAATTATGATAAATGTCTAATTGTCAAGAGAAGGTAGAAATACACTAATTTATAAACATACATTTAAAATCTGTTATAATTTTAACTATTAAAAATATATACTACTTATAAAAGTAAAAGTGAAAAATGGAAAGAGTCATATTATATTGGAATTATAAACATTTTGTTATCTTTTCTTAATCTTGTCATTTTTATCTTTCCAATGAATATTTGAAAATTCTTTGACAAGTTTCTGGATTTTCATTAGAGGTTTTGAGGATTTCATTGCTCATTAACAGACTTCAAATACTGGATCCCCTACTCATCAATGGAATAATTTGTACCGATTGATCAACTTTTCTATATTGTATTTTTTTCTTGCTGAAGATGGAGAAAATAGCACCTAGGTTTTTCGTTTGTTTGGGGTTTTTCTTTATTTTTTTTCTTTTTTGCTTTAGCCATAGGAAAAGAGGAAATTAACATTAAGTTAAATAATGCCAGATGAAAACAATTTAAGAACCTTTTGTTTTACTCATCTAAATTATTTATTTCATTCTGATCAGCAAGCATTTTGAATACTCTTCTAATGTATCAGGTGATGCATAAGACTCAGTTAAATTAATTAAATCAGTTGCTCATTTGAATGCAGTGTGGAAAATGCTATGAAGGAAAAATACAGATTCAGTGCTAAAAAGCAAGTCTACAGGGTGAGAAAGGACATTGTAAAAGAATGAGGAACCATTTACTCTTTAGAAAATATTTCTTTTCTTTTGTGAAAATATATCATTTTTTATAAGATTCTTACTTGTTAAACCAATGTTTATGCAGGCTAAAATACTCATTAGTATACTAATCAAACATTAAGCAGAGGGCTGCTGTTTATCTACTTGTTTGTTTTAGGGACTAAAACACAATCTACTTATTATTAGTCTTAGCTCTAGAGAAATAATCAACACATCTGATTTTAAAAAAGATAAAATTGGGAAAATTTGGGTGAAAAGCATCCTGTACTAAGTTAATTTGAAGGTGAGAAAGAAGTCTTGATCATTGGACCAAGACAATCTCAATATAAAACAATATAATCATAAAAGACTTGAGGTCCAATTAAAATAAAGTTGAGCCTAACCTGGTGGTGGCACAGTGGATGGAGTGTCGGCCTCAGACACAGAGGACCCAGGTTTGACCCTGAGGTCGCCAGCTTGAGCACGGGCTCATCCAGCTTGAGCGTGGGCTCACCAGCTTTAGTGCACAGTCACTGGCTTAAGTGTGGGATTATAGACATGATCCCATGGTTGCTGGCTTGAAGCCCAAGGTTGCTGGCTTGAACAAGGGGTCATTCACTTTGCTGTAGCCCATTGGTCAAGGCACATATGAGGAAGCAGTCAATGAACAACTAAGGAGCTGCAATGAAGAATTGCTGTTTCTCATCTTTCTCCCTTCCTGTCTCTCTCTCTCTCACTAAAAAACAATCTTGAAATGGGTACAGTTTAATCTCATTCAACCATTTGTGATGTGAACTCATTACTGAGCACCTCTTATATGTCAGGCACTCAGTTTGCACATGTTGTAAATGAGGATGGATAATATATAACATGACATACAGCACAGTATGATCCTAGGGAAAATGCAGTTAAATGGGAGCCCCAAAGCAGGGCACTTAGTCCACATTTGATAGAATGGTTTGAGATCTTTCTGGAAACGTGTCCTGTCAGCTGAGACTTGAAGAAAAAGGAGCGAGTGGAGTGGGCGCTCCTGACAGGAGGAAACGGTGTGTGTGAAAAACCAGAGGAACAGAGAATGCAGTACTTTCGAGCCACTGAAAGTTGTTTCTCTTGGCTTGAGGAGATGACGGTGGATGGGGTGGAGTCAGCGAGGAGCCATTGATGAGGGCAGCACGGGCCAGGCTAGCGAGCCTGAGGCCGGGTCAGGATTTAGTTGAAGAGCAATGGGGAACGGTAGGAAGGTCTTACACACGGGAGGATCTGATCAGAGATGTGTCTGGGAAGATCACTTCGCAGGACTGTGAAGAAGAGATTGTTAGGAAAGGCGCTGGAGGCGATGGGACCAGAGGAGCCTGCTCACGGAGCTCAGAGGAGGGGGATGGAGACCTGCCTGCTTCAGGGAACCCTCAGTGTGTCATCCAAGAACCTGAACTCCCACATGTCATTTCCCCTCAAATGATAGGATCTTCCACGTACAGGCACATAAATACAATTGTCAGAGGCTATTGGGATCTGTACTAAACACACAGATAAATTTGAAAGTGTCTAATTCTGACTCCCTCCCCAAGGAGAGTGCCAGGAACGTCCCTTCTTGAGGATGGAGAGAGAAAGAAGCACTGTGTGCTTTTCTATCTAATGCTTAAGCTCAGGACTCTTAAATGAAAGAACTGTATGCTTTTCTATGTAATGCTTAAGCTCAGTACTCTTATAATGAAAGAACTGTATGCTTTTCTATCTTAACACTTAAGCTCAGGACTGTTATGATGAAGGGATTGGATTCTCCCTCACCATCTTTGAGATAATCTGAGGATCCACAAGGAGACTAACTTAGACCTAGGGGCCATTTCCTGCTCTGAAGTTTCATTTGACTATAATTAGGATAAAAACTATTTCCAAACAAATGTAAATCATAGAACTTAACCAGTGGTGAGATTCAAATGATTTAACAACCGGTTCTCTGTCCTAATGACTGTTTTAAGTATAAAAATATATATATATATACTACAAGGTAGTTTATTATTTCATGCATTTAATAGTTAAATAAGAATAAAAGAGATATACAAAACTATATTATGTATTGTAAGAGTTTTAAAATATTAATGAAAAAATATTAAATAATACCTGACAAAAACAATAAAACTGTCATTTAAGATATTTCTATATTGGTACTTGACTGGTATCCTCACTTGCAATTTATTTTACCTATGGTTGGCATGAACATGACTACGGGCGCTTAGAATATGCTGTTGCACAGATGAATGTTAACAAAGAGTAAGGAATGGAAATTTGTGATTTTCACATTAGGCGGCTGCCCAGGTGCCCACCTTAGAGAGAAGGCTGATTACAAGTGCCATTTTAACAACTGGTTTGCTGAACTCAACAATAAATTAGGAGTCGGTTCTGGCGAACCAGTGTGAACTGGCTGAACCCCACCACTCTACTGAACTGTTTGAATACCGTCAGTACACATTAGTCACGTGTGGGAAAGCCACAGGGTCACAGCAGTGAGGCAGTCACACTCTGTCCCCTCTCTCCCTGTCACTTTGGTTACACACCACATTCCACATCTGTGGGCTGTGAACATGCTGGCTTCACAATCCAGCAAGATGTCAGCGAACTTGGAGAGAGAAAGAAGGGTCCCAATCCCAGCTCTGCTGCCCATTCGAAGTTCGTTGCTTCATTTGAATATTAAATATTTAATTTCTTGAAATGAAGTAGCAGGACTAAGTTTTCTTACATTTTTTTTCTAGCTAGAAATCATGGTTTCATGAGTCATATAGAACATCAGACTCCCAGACTGGGAAGAACAGTGAAATGAGCACAGATACAGGATATTAGAACAATGATTAAGAAAAAACAGAGCTTATCAAATAACCACATCTCCTGCTTCCTAGACAGTGGGGTGATCTTTCCTGAGGCCCGGGCGTCAGCAGCCCTGGGGAGGCTGCACTGAACTCAGGTCTCCTCCGCCAGGGCCACTCTCTCCCCTCTGCCAAGACCTGATCCGTAGTTGAGGTTTGGCCTGTGCCAGCACACTGACCTTTCCTCCCGACAGGCGTTCGCAATGGATCCAGCCTCTGTCCCTGGAGGGGCTTGAGGAGCATCAAGGGTCTGGATGGGCTCCTAGTTTGTGTTGGAGTCTCCCAACTTGAATCAAAAATATTGAAACTTAAAAAATGAGCAACCCTTCTAAAGCTATTGAATCTTAAAATTAAACATCTCCAGATAATCTTAGACGTGTGATATTTGGGTGCATTTGCACAAGGTTGGGACCCATCAGGACACAAATATCTACCTTCAAAGGTTAATAGAAGAGAGTTTAAAAAGGTTAGGAATCAATGAGGTGGCAAAGGACCCATGGACTAACCTCAGCAGACAAGCTGTGCCTCTCTAGGGCCGTGGCTGGGAAGCCTCCTACAGAGCCTGGGCCATGCAGCAGGAAGGCAGCCTCTTCCAAACCACGCTCTATGGGCTCGAATATCAGAACTCTTTCCTCTACTCTTCAGTCCCTTTCATTCCCTATCAGTGTCTCCTTTTGGTTAAGCCCAACCGGAAGCCAGAGGACCACAGGCCCCGGGTGAATTTGGAGACCAGCATCTAGGGAACATAGAGCAGAGTGAAGAAGAGCAGAGAGCAGACCCAAAGGGGCAGCTGGAGAATTTCCAATGGGACGGACACCTGGGTTCACAACCTGTGGGATCAGCTCTCTCCTGAGGGCTATTCAAAACTCAGGTGTACCGGGAGTTCGCGTAGGACTGAAAAAAAGGGAAAGAAATAGGCTGTGAGATTGAAGGTTAAGAAGGGGGTGGGGAAGCCTAAGGAGGGAACCATACATCAAACCTGGAGACCAGGTAGAGCGACCGAAAGACAGAGGTGTTGGAGGAAGACAGAGGGTTGGCCTCGTTATTCTGGAACGGGCCTCAACATCACCGGCCTTCTGTCTCACAGTCACTTACTCATTGATCTTACTACTAAACAGGATACTGGGTTCTGGGAAGACTCCCGTAGGCAAAGCATGTACATACAAAACTCAAGGTCATCTGTAAAGCAACAGCAGGAATAAATTGTCATAGGCCACATTGAATAATGTACAAAAATTTTAGTTTTACAGTATTTTCTCTAACACAGCTTTTATTTGGATCTTCTACTCCACAGAAAATGTAATCTTACTCATTTTGGGATAAATACAGTAATTTTGGTATTTAAAATTTGTTGAATTCAGGAGTGGCTGTTCTCTCTTTATCCTCAGAGCAGTATCTAAGTTTCTGAAAGTGTGTATAATAATACTAAGTCCGGGAATTTGTCTTTGGATCTTTGGGTGACGCTCTGGGCCATGCTGTCATTCAGTGTGATGTGCAGTTTTCTCTGGCCCCCAGGTATGACCTGGCTCTTGATGAAAGATAGACAGGCTCTTTACCCTCACGAGGACATGTAAGATCCTACAGGGTGGCAGGGAGATTTCTGTCCTACAGGTTGATCTACTCCCTCCTGTACCATTGCAAGGAGCATTTCTTCATGGTTTGCTATGGCAATCAGATGAGAAATCAAGGCAAGTAGCTTTTATAGTTTAGTCCCCAAGTTTGAAAGAATAGGGCTCTGTCATCAGGCCTTCGACCCCATCATGAACTCCCACTGGTTCAGGAGCAGAGGGTTGCCTCCCCATCTTTAATAACCTCTTCTCTTCCTTATCTCAGAGGCTCTTCCTTCACATGGGGAAGATGGATCCAGTGGTGAGCAGCCATGAGAACCGAATGAACACTCTTGCCAATTTTTTATTCTAATATCTAGAATGCAGCAATCTTAAAGTTAATAGACAAGAATTAGACATCATTGTTTTCCATTTTCTCCACTGGGGGCCTCTCCCTCTCTCTGTTGACCTAATGTAGTCTAATCCCCGAGTAGAAGAAGTCATTGAATTAAAGGCTGGTAACAAGAAATGTGTGTATGGTGGTGGGGTGGACAGCAAATATAGGACAGATGACATTGTGAAGCAGAGGAAATTTGTTCTTAAATCTTTAGCACTACATTTTAAAACTTGTATAACAGAATGTTGTGCTTTTGTGACTTCTCTATAGCCTTTCTTCTAAAATCTATTTTCATAAATTTACTGATAAATACATTTAATTCAGTATTCTTTCTACATGTATTTTGACATAAAACCAGAAAATTTTAAAACAAAGGAATAATGTTTCATTAAATTTTGCTATCAATAAGTGAAATAGATGATGGCATTTTGGATCTAAAGAAGAGGTCATTCTCTCTTATATCATTTAAATCACTATATATCAAATTGCTTAATATTAAGAAACTTTTAGCATCCAGAATGAACTGTAGTAGGTAACTTTAAAGGAAAAATTTATCTTTCTAATAACATTATTTTTATCAAATCATTGATATGAGAATACTGTATAACAATCCTGGAAGGAAATCCAAATTTTCTAAGTTGAAGGAATTAAAATATAGTATATTGCAATATATATGTACTTTTAATTTCTCTTAATATACCAAATGAATATATATATAGGTATATATATACTTTCAATATGAAAAGTATACAAGTATGTATATGTTATGTTGTTATAAACATATGCATATAGTCTATAATTTATACATAATTATATTAAAATTACATATCTATTTATTTCCCAATACATGTTTTTCAAATTATAGGACTTAAGAATATTAAGGTAACATGACCTATTAAATGCCTTCCCAGATGGGAGGCTATTACCAGACGCTGACAAAGTTTTCTCTGAAGGGTCAATTAGTAAGCATTTCAGGCTTTGCATGCTATAGTCTTTGTCACAACTACTAAACTTGGTCATTGTAATACAAAAGCTGCTATAGATGATACATATGTGATAAGCATTTCTTTGTCCAATACTACTTCATTTATAGACACTAAAATTTAACTTCCATATAATATTCATGTCACAAAATATTGTCTTTTAACATTTTTTAGTCTTAAAAATAACATCATTGAATAGCTTGAGAGATGCACAAACGAGAGCTGAGCCACGTGTGGTTCATGCCAGCAGTTTATACCTCTAGACCTAACCTCTCAGGATGACGCTGAGAGAAAGGGTGGATCTCAGGCTGAGCGTGAATTAGAGTGAGGTAGGCAGACAAAGCCGTCAATCTAGAGCCCAAAGAGCATCTCTGAGCATTTCACCTACTATAGCAGTAAGGATCCTCTGTTAACTCTTCACAATGAAGAAAAAAGAGTCAATCTGGGTTTCTGCCTGCCTCCTGAGCTTGAGACCCCTTCCAATGCATTGCCCTCTATTCAGCATATTTTGGTTCAGAATGCCAGTTTGATTTCTGTCTTTGGTCCTTTTGGTGAGAAAAGGGGAGGGGAGATGCCCATATTTTTATGTGTTTTTCTTTTCTTTACTGTACCTGCTAGAATCAACAATGGTGATGATAAAAGTTAAAGAAAATGACAAGTTCTTAAGAAAGAAAGATAAATGAAGCTCAGAAAACCTAGCTTTCAATCCCATACTTGTATAAATTAACCACCAGCATAAGCTGGCAAACATTACTCAAAGTCTCTGGACATATTTTTACTTACATGTGCAAGAAGAATCTTGGAGATTTGTTGTAACTAAATGAACAAAAGATAGTTTTTCTTATAAACAACAGTTTACTGAGAAGCATTAAGGTAGAAGATCAGTTTTGCTAACGAGTGGGGAAATTTTTGAAAGGTATGTCAAAGTTGGGAATAAAGCAGATTTAAACAGTAAAGGCACATTGTGTTTTTGTATTTAGGATAAACTCAACTACATATTTTTCTTTATGTTTATTTTTCTGGAAGCATCCTTAATGTATCTGTTAAAAGATCTCTGGTTTGCATCTTTTTATTTTGAGTAAAAAAAAAAAAAAGCCCACATTCTTTAAAATAAAAAAAAATCTAGCCTGACCTGTGGTGGCACAGTGGATAAAGCATCGACCTGGAACACTGAGGTCACCAGTTGAAAACCCTGGGATTGCCTGGTCAAGGCACATATGGGAGCTGAAGCTTTCTGCTCCTCCGCCTCTTCTCTCTCTCTCTCTCTCTCTCTCTCTCTCTCTCTCTCCTCTAAAATGAATGAATAAATAAAAATAATTTAAAAAAATCTAGGCCCTGGCTGGTTCACTCAGTGGTGGAGGGTCGGCCTGGCATGTGGAAGTCCTGGGTTCAGTTCCTGGTCAGGGCACATAGGAGAAGCGCCCATCTGCTTCTCCACCCCTCCTCCTCTCCTTCCTCTCTATCTCTCTCTTCCCCTCCTGCAGCCAAGGCTCCATTGGAGCAAAGTTGGCCCAGGTGCTGAGGATGGCTCCATGGCCTCCGCCTTGGTGCTAAAATGGCTCCAGTTGCAATGGAGCAATGCCCCAGATGGGCAGACCATCACTCCCTGGTGGGCATGCCAGGTGGATCCTGGTTGGGCACATGCAGGAGTCTGTCTGACTGCCTCCCTCCTTCAAACTTCGAAAAAATACAAAAAAAAAAAAAAGAAAAAAAAGAAAGAAAATCTGTGTATTAAGACTTTGAACCTGTAGATGGTGCTATGATTCCATTTTAAAATTCAATTTTGCTCTTTAGTTTAAATTCATAGGAAAAAGAAACATGGTTCTTTAGTTTCTTTTTAATCCAGAGATTAAAAAATGAATTATTTCTCTTTACTTTAGTGTTTTATAATTATAATGGGAGAAGTTGTTTTTACCATTGGAAAAATCTACTGTAGTTATTCTTTGTGAATGTTAAGTGCTTCCTTAGAAGCACTAACTAATCACTTTTATGTCCTTTTTTTTTCTTTTAGATTTTTCTGCCTATCATTCAGCATCCGTTTTTCTGTGATTCTCAACCAACTTACTTTGCTGTTGCTGTTTCTAAATAAAATTGCTTCACTGAGAATTGGGTGACAGAGAACGAAGGATAACAAAAAATCATATGAGAATCATTTCAACCTCTCGTTTGTGATAATCAGGTAAAGAAAGATTTCCTGGAATTAAGCCACAGGGACTCTGGCTTAAGTCAGAGCTGTCAACTGGGAAACAAATTTCCAGATATTTTAAAATTTAATTCACTTAATTTTTCTTGTAACTAGATTAGAAAATGTGATTAGGTAGAGCAGGCTATTCTTTTACTGGATCAGTCAGACTTTGAATGAAGCAAATAGATACTAAAATCTTGAAGTAGAAGAACAAACCTTTAGAGTCATTCTCCCTTGAAGAACTTAAGAACAAAAAAATGTAAAAGAATACACGCAGTGGAAATTTTAAAAAATAAAAGGAAAGATGGCATTTTACTTTCCTGTTCATAAAGTTGTACATGTGGCTGTGTTTTTACCTTAAACCCTGGTTAAATTTATGCTAAGCTGTTTTGAGTTAAAAATCCACAAATAGAAATTTAGTGTTTATCAAAGCACAGTGTTCTATATGTGCTTTACAACTAGTTCTTTGCAAATGCCTGTCAAGTGACTGAGTGGGAGATGTTCAAAAGTTGGTATGGTTGTGGGTGTGTGTTAGGTAATAAGGGATAAATACGTTAATTCTGTGTAGCACAAAGATTCATTAAAATATTGAGTGTAACTTTTTTTTTTTACAGAGACAGAGAGAGAGTCAGAGAGAGGGATAGATAGGGACAGACAGACAGGAACGGAGAGAGATGAGAAGCATCAATCATCAGTTTTTTGTTGCAACACCTTGGTTGTTCATTGATTGCTTTATCATATGTGCCGTGACCAGGGGCCTTCAGCAGACCAAGTAACCCCTTGCTCAAGCCAGCGACCTTGGGTCCAAGCTGGTGAGCTTTGCTCAAACCAGATGAGCCTGCGCTCAAGCTGGAGACCTCGAGGTCTCAAACCTGGGTCCTCCGCATCCCAGTCCGATGCTCTATCCACTGCGCCACTGCCTGATCAAGTGAGTGTAACATTTGAAAATTTTAAAAATTGAATCCCCTGAGGTAGACAGACTGTTAATTTAGTTTTTGAATCCTCTGAGATTGTGTGTATGAAAGTGCACTGGGAATGATGACATTCTATGAAAACATAAAAATAACAGCGCTACTACTATGTTTTACAACAGTGTGTATATTATACTAGCTTAGAGTTGATCTGAAACTTTTTTACGAGAATAGTTTCAACATAAAGAAATTATAATAATAAAAATATAAAAATTAATTTTAGATACTTTTAAAATTAGGATAGATATCAAGAAAGATTACAGGAGTCAGGATCTACATGAATAGCATAAAAATAAAACAAAGGCTTTAGAAGAACTGATGCTGTGTAACAAAAGAGAATTATACATCTTTAAGAACAATGAACAGGTGTCTGTTGCTTTTTGAATCTATTCCAGGACATAAAATTTCTATTTTTTGAAGGAACCTCAGTGGTCTTGTCTATAACGCAAATTTGTTCACTTATGTCATTACTGCTAATTAAAGATTAAAACAGTTCACATTAAGCTTGGTAGCTGTTTCTGTTTTTAAAAAGTAACTTTCCTCTATTTTATAGCTTGAAGTTACTATATATTTATATAAATCAGAAATAATGACAATTAACTAGGAACGTCAAGCCCTATTCATCCTGTGGGAGTCATGCTGTGACGTCTTTCAGAGCTTTGTGATTGCTCAGCCCTAAGTACAAGCCCTATAAAATGATGGGCTTTGAAATGCTGGTCAGGGTAGAGTGAAAGCAGCTGCTGGCAGTACCCAACCCTTAGCCAGTGCCAGTTCTGCTTCAGCTCTAAGGACTGAGATCTGGTGGAGCCTTTGTTGGCCTCACGGGACTTCAGCACCTGAGACAGCTCCAACATTCTGCAGAACAGGGTTCTCTAGGAAGAATCCAAGGTAAGGTAAGTGAACACTTGAACTTTCTTCTTTTTATCTGTCCTTGCCTCTGGAACTTTTCTCAGCGTGTGTTAAATTCTTCTCTGTTTGGAAAAAAATGTTTACAGTATCCTTTTTTTTTGTATATCAAAACAAAAAATACAAGTTTCTCAGTCACCTGGTAAATATAGAAGTGCCTTAATTTCTCATATATAAACAATTTTAAAGTCTTTTGGATTAAAAGATGCTTTTCCTGCTTTCTCTTTCACTCAGTATTGTCTTTAAAATGCACTCAAATAGTGGGGTGTTCTTTTTCTTGTGTATAAATTTTGTCCGAAGGGTTTAGTGGATACATTTGCTTTTAAAGTTTTCACCTTGTTTTTAAGTGCTGTTCTTTCTATGTCAATATGTTGATTATGTGAACCTAAGAAGCATTTATTTTTCTCTTTGTTTGAAATTTAAATTCTGTGATGTTTATAGACAGCAAGAAAACAGAACTTGAAATCCTAAGTTTCTATCTAAAAGCTATTTAAAAATAAAATGTGTAAGTGTATTAAATGCTAAAAAAAAAAAACTAGAGTTTTTAATATATTTCTATTTTGTGGCAAAAATTATTTCATTAGTGATATGTGGTTCAATGATGGTTTTTTTATATTAATTTTCACCATTAATTGCATTGTTATTCAAACTCAGGCTTAAGAAACTACATTCCCAGGAACACCTACAATTAAAAGAGAAAAATATGTATATACAAAATAATTTTTATAGTGTTAGATACATACTTTTATATGAACTTGGATATTATTAAATGTATAATAAACTACTTATATATTGGTTAGATAAACAAAATTAAAATAGAAGAAACAACCATTTTTTGAGGTTGTTTCCTTAGTTAGAAAAGACACTAAAATTGGATATACATCTTTGTCAAAGAAGATAGTCCCCAGGGTTATTTCCAGCTCTCTAACAGTTCAATATATCCTGGGGCCAATTACATGCTTGTGTAAGATAGGCAGCAGTAGTAAATAAAGGATTTTAATTTTTATTCAGTCACCTGGCACCAAGAGAAATCCTCTTGATTTAAAAAGTAATAATATTGCAGTTTAACTATTTCTATAAGATGCACACTTTTCTAAACTCTCTGCAAGAGCCTTCAGAATTTGTTAGACACTCAGAATTACCAGGCTGGTGACATCTGTGGCTGGGAAATCTGATGGGACCCTCTCCCTTTCAATACGCAGAGATGGAAACCGGAAGGAAGCTCCAGCTCCTCCTGCTCCTGGTCCTCTTCAGCCTGCTCTTCTCACAAACGCTGGCATGGCCTCTGTTTGGGGCACCTGCTGCTCTGAGGTCAGTTCCCTTCCAATCCAGACAGTTGAAAAGTTCTTGTTTCTTCTATCTGTTTCTTGTTTCTTCCTAGCTGTTAATTTGGACAGCTCAATTTTTAAAAATTATGTATTAGCCATTGAAATATTTGGTTGATGGGTTAAGCAAATCTTTTCAACATCAGGTCTACATGATTATTCTGAGACGTGGAATTTCCTCTCAGAGTATGAAAGACAGTATCAATGGCTAGTTTTATGGACAGAATAGTTCATAGTTCCAAAAATGGTGGAAGCAGAATATGAATTTCCACTCATTCAAAATCAGCTTTAGATCAGTCACGAGCCTTTATGCAGCATCATCTCAGGTGAGATGAGTAGCTAATGAAAAATAGATGTTTAGCTGCCTGCCTCATGTTAGTTCATTGTTAAGATCAGTCAGTAAATAATCATAAGTTTAGCAGTTGATTAGTAAAAATATATATATAATCATGCTAGAGAGATCTGTCTCTGCCAATATTAAAAATTGTAAAATAGTTCATCTAGTGAGACACCCTTGTCCAATGAGTAAATTTTAATATACATGCTTTTGACCACAAATTCTTAATGTTATTGTTTTCTGTGTTGTCTTTTTATATTTCAAATTCATAGATCATAATATAACTCACTTACACCTTTTATCTGGAATAAAATAAATTTGTTTAAAGAAATAAAGAGTAAATGAAAACTATATTAGGTTGATCTTTCCTTCCAGTTTATAGGCACCACTGTATCTAAGGGGAAATTCTTTTTTTTTTTTTTTTTTGCTTATATTTCCATTCGTGATTCTTTGCTCAAGGTAGATTTATGCTCAATAGAATG
The DNA here is from genome assembly GCF_036850995.1 of Saccopteryx leptura. Classification (NCBI taxonomy): domain Eukaryota; kingdom Metazoa; phylum Chordata; class Mammalia; order Chiroptera; family Emballonuridae; genus Saccopteryx; species Saccopteryx leptura. Next base: position 13,970,466 of record NC_089505.1, on the reverse strand, counting down.
AATGAATAATTTCTTAAATCCTGGTATTCTTCATAAAATCTGCTTAAAGCCAGATTTATGTTGCTTGGATAACTAAACAGAATGACTCTGGCTGAATGGTTATATCGTCACAGATGAATAATCACAAGAATGCTGAAGTGTGCACTGATGGCTAGGTTTCATATGCAAGGAGAACTGCTTGTTACTGACTACTAACTACCACATCATCAGAAGATACACAAATACCCAGGAATCAACACATGCTTGGAGGTTTACCTTAATAGAGAAAGTATATGTACATATAATTATAATGGTGAGCTGTTGTTCAAAATATGTATGCACTTATAAATATAGTCATATTCCATGTATAAGCATCACTGTACTTAGCCTTTCAGCGAAGCATTTGTACATGCCTTACTAAAACACAGTAATACTTAAGATTAGAAACCAGAGGCCCCACAAAATTCATTGAATTTGAGTAACTATTCAAAGATGGAGAAATTCTTTGGACTTGACCAATACAGAAAAACATATTATACCAAATGATATTAAACATCAACAAACATACAAATTGCTCCTAGTTTTCATACTGAATATTAATAGATTTTCAAAGTGCTTATTTTGTATAAAATTTTTCTTTGCAACATGAAGGTGTTACCAAGGAAGTGTACTTTGTTTAATGCTACAATAGGACTGAACTGAATAGCTTTCTTACTTGAGACACACAGTTTGTAAAAATTGTATGGTATCTATCTTATGGGATAAACAAAAATTTTATTATGTATACTTTCATAAACCATAGAAACCAGGAAATCAGCTATACTATACATAATTTGTGAATAGGTGATACTCCCCAATATTCTGAGTAGCTTATTTGAAATGATTATAAAAACATGAGCATCACCTTTGGTAAAAGAGTGTATTATAGTTCTACTGTACATTTTCCTAACAGACTGGGTGACAGAATACCCTATGAAGGAGCAAGTGAACCTGATCAAACCTCATTAAAAGGTGACAGTGACATCTTGCAAAATGCATTAGCTGAAAATGACACACCTTATTATGATGTGTCCAGGTGAGTTCGTTTGTATAGAGTAGCATTTTAGGAAACATAATTTTGAAATATGTGTTTTATTTTTGTGTCTCCATGAAGCTATTTCTACAGTACAGCACTACAGGGTTCCATGTGTCATGGCCTCATCCAGCCTGATTTATTGCAGCTTGTGCAGCTGTACATGACTCTCATGTAGAAAGATTGTAACAAGGCAGGATGATATAATCAATAATGTGCATTCTATTGCACAAATACCAACATCAGAAATTATACCAATTCTAGTAAAACTTTGCATGTAGGATTTCACGATAAAGTTTCATGATAGGGCAAAAGTTTCAGGTCTATGTAAAGAAAATATATCTAATAATAAAAGCTGTTTGTTGCAAAAAAAAGAGCTGTTTATTCATAGAGTCATTTGTTAGGAGTAGCATTCAAGTATAGACAAAGTTGCTCTCTACTGAAGACACAGTATAAAAGCTTCCTCATTTGGAAAGAAAAGTTGGTTGATAGGTCCCAAACTCTTCTCTATTTTAAGAGATTTTGTTTCCAAGTATTTTGGCAAAAGAAATAGCAAAAGGTATAAAAAGGGTTTTGCTATAAATCAGGATTGTTTCCTCTTATATCTATCATTATTAAGGGTAGGACAAATAAAGTACCATAAATAAGTAAATAGAAACTAATTTAAATGTTATATTTCTCCCATTAATATTTCTTAGGGAAGAATTAGTTTTATAGATCCTATCAGGGACATTATTATTATTATAGTGGGGATAGATGGTGATGGATGGATATTTGAGTTGGGGTGGTGAACACACAAAACAGTGTACAGATGATGTGTTGTAGAGTTGTGCACCTAAAACCTATATAATTTTGTTAATCAATTTTGTCATTCCAATACATTTAATAAATTTTGTCATTCCAATACATTTAATAAATTTAAAAAACAGAGAATATTATTTAATATTGAGACATACTTCTACAAAAGATAATTTCTTTAAGTTTTTTTAAAATTTAGGACTAAAAATATAGGATATACTTTGATATGAGAAGAAAATATCTTTTATTAGGCTATTAGGAAATCTTCTTTTCAACTTAAGTTCTTATGAGAAGCTTTCATAATAAGCTGATGACTTCCTTTCTTATTCACTGAGCCAGAATTATATTTTAGGAAACTATCTTCAAAATAATGCCTAGTTTCTCTTTTTCATTTTAGGAATGCCAGGCACGCTGATGGAGTTTTCACCAGTGACTACAGTAGACTCTTGGGTCAGATTTCTGCCAAAAAGTACCTTGAGTCCCTTATTGGAAAACGACTTGGGTAAAGAGAATTTATTAATTTTTATCAATCACATTAGATTTCTTAATTTGATAATTATATTTTCACGATTAATGATGTATTTACTTTGTTGCAAATTGATAACTCTTGATAATGTTTATTTGGTTAAATATATACCAGGCCCATAGATTAGGAAATAAAACTTTCTAGTAATAAAATACTAACTTTTGACACACTAACGTATTTTTTAGTAGCAATCATTTATAAATCTGCATATTGAAGTAGACAGTAAAAACTAAATAAGACATTAGTATAAACTGAAGCAAATCTTAAGGTTAACGATAGCATTTGTTTTATAACTTTCCTGCTCAAACCAGGCATTGAAAGAGTCTCTCTTTAAATGGCCAACAGGTGACTTTTGAAATGGCACTGCAGGTGACATAGCTTCTTGGGGAGTATTTATTTATAAAGAACTTTTCCTCGCATTGGCAGAATGCAGCCTCAAATATTCCCTTTTTTTGGATAAATCACTTGCTTAGTTAGTGCAAAATGTGTCTTAAGACACTCCCAGTAAGTGCCAGAATATGTTGAATTATATCTCACTCTCCTGTCCCATTTAAGCAATGACTTCTCAGAAGACCAGGGACCAATCAAACGCCATTCGGATGCAGTCTTCACTGACAACTATACCCGCCTTCGAAAACAAATGGCTGTGAAGAAATATTTGAACTCGATTCTGAATGGGAAGAGAAGGTAAAGAAACAGAACACTTGCGAAAATGAAAAATTATAAATAACTTTCAGAATAGAAACTACAGAATGGAGGCATACATCTCTCCATCTTACTATCTATTCCCTGAAGCATAATTCTCAGACTTGGCTGCCATTAGATGACCCTGGAGAAATGTAAAAATATTGATGTTTGGGCCTGACCCAAAATTCACTGCCAGGAAATAGCACCTCTGTGCATCTGGCTGTAGACATTGATATTTCTTAAGAGCTCCCAGTTGATTTTATTGTGCCTCTAGGGTTCAAAATGATTACTGTAGTGGCATCTAGTCTAAATCCAGAACAGGTTTCATTAAAATATCTGTTTGTAAAACATGTGAAGGGCTGTCAAGTAGCAATTTGGTATCACATGGAATTCCCTGTATGTGCATTTTAATTCTCCTATTTTACTAAAGTAAGCTATGAGTTTGTTTTTATTTTTTTTGAGTTTGTTTCTTTCTTTCAGATTCTGTAAAACCTGTGTCTCTCTGAGGTGTGTAGATATTGGAGAACAATTAAAAGGAAGTAGGATGCTCTCTCTCTCTCTCTTTTTTTTTTTTTTTTTGTATTTTTCTGAAGCTGGAAATGTGGAGAGACAGTCAGATAGACTCCCGCATGCACCCAACCAGGATTCACCCGGCATGCCCACCAGGGGGTGATGCACTGCCCCTCCGGGGCGTCGCCCTGTCGCGACCAGAGCCACTCTAGCGCCTGGGGCAGAGGCCAAGGAGCCATCCCCAGCGCCCGGGCCATCTTTGCTCCAATGGAGCCTCGGCTGCGGGAGGGGAAGAGAGAGACAGAGAGGAAGGAGAGGCGGAGGAGTGGAGAAGCAGATGGGCGCCTCTCCTGTGTGCCCTGGCCGGGAATCGAACCCGGGACTTCTGCATGCCAGGCCGACGCTCTATCACTGAGCCAACCGGCCAGGGCCCTGCTCTCTCTTTTTATTCCAATTATTTTTGTGTAGATGATGAGTAGTAAAGATGACCATAGTTGGGTGAGGTCAGACAGGATGGCTCTCTTTACCCACCAGATTATAATTGGGTAAGAATAATGTTAGACACTTTAGAATTAAATCATTCATAGGTAAGAGCTAACCTAAAAGGGAATTATTTAGCTTCCAGAGCATGTTACAGAGTACAGAGAATAGCCCGGGTCACGCAATACCACGTATTTCTTTAGATGTTTTCTCATCTAAGAGCCTAAACACGCTCAATTTTCTTTTTGTGCCTACAGCATTGAGGGAGAATCTCCTGACTTTCTCGAAGAGCTAGAAAAATGATGACAAAGGTCTTTGAGGGAAGCCGATGACAACTCCCCAGTGGTGGGTACACCTGTGCATTCTAATCATACTCTGATAGCAACCATCTAATTATTTAAGGAAATAGGAGTCACTTCGTAAAAAAAAATCTTAGACTTCTCACAAAGAGACCTTATCTAAGAATGACAGTCCTACCTGAAGTGAACTGCAACCCAGTGAACAGCTTAACAGGATTCATGCAGGGTTCTGACTGCATAAAACAGAAAATTCACAATGAGTAACAGTTCTGTATCCCCTAATTTACTCAGACATATTTCTATACCCCTGTCAGGATATAAAACAGAGGACACTGACTCATGCTAATAGAAAAACTGGCTTTCTTTTTTTTTCCCCCTACTTTTAATGTGTTTCTTTTCCTTTAATGTAATTTATTGGGTGACATTGGTTAATAAAATTATGTAGGTTTCAGGGGTACAATTCTATAACATATCACCTGTCTATTGTACTGTGCGCTCACCACCCAAGTCAAGTCTCCTTCCATCACCTGCCTGCCTTTACCTACCTTTACCATCTCCTACCTGCCCCTCCCCCCTTTCCCTCTGCTAATCTCATACTGTTGTCTGTGCTTATGATTCTTTTTCCTTGTTTAATCCCAACCATTTTCACCCAGTCCGAACCCTCTCCCCTCTGACAGCTGTCAGTTTGTTCTCCATATCTATGTTTCTTTCTTTTTTTGTTTTAACTGGTTTTCTTTTTGAGAATCAAGCCAGTTTGCTTCTATTAATATAAGGTTTTGTCCCATGAGTGACTGCTCCCATCTTATTTAAGTACAAAGGAATGCTACCAAATTACAGCACAGCTTGTTATTGTGGAAATACCAAGGCATTCTGCATCTAAATGTATTCCTTGAAACCTATCAAGCTTCAAGCAGCAACTGTCAAATCTAGCTTCTTTTACCTATAATGTAAGTGTAGATACTATAAGTCCAATAGTATTCACTATAAAATAGTTTTTGAGTAAAGAAAACACAAATAGGTTTTTCCTTTGTTAAGTAACAAATTTATTACCATTACTGTCTTTATGTATAAATAAAGGACATATTTTTTTCCTGAGTACATTAATGCTATATTAGCTCATAAAACTGTAGTTATAATGTGTAGCAAGTGCTTAAAGAAATTTTTAATCATCACCATTTGAGGTTAGCAAAGTTTTCTTTAAAGGATAGAGAGTAAGTATTTTTGGTTTTGTGGTCTCTCTCTATGGTTTCTGTTAAAAATACTCAAATTAGCTCTTGTAGCAGAAAATCAGCCACTGATCATATATAAAATGAATGGGAGTAGCTGTGTCACTACAAAACTTTATTTATAAAGCATGAAGATAGTCTAGATACAACCCTGAATAGGTCACAGAGATTAAACCAGACCCAAGCTCAGAATAAGTGTAATTCACTGTCTCACTTCAGTTCTTGGTTTCCATGAGTCCTCAAGAGCGGACAGGCCGTCCACTCACTGTCCAGTTGGTTGCTTGTGGCCCCTGACTGTCCTTCACTTCTAGGGGACATACGTGTCAAGGGTACTGCACGTGCCCATTCATTGTCATGAAAGGGTATTTCAGGAAAACAAGTCCTTTTGCTCAGAAAAAAAAGGTAATCCCATGTAACTTCTTGAAAAAATGTTTATAAGAACACGACTCCATTATATTATATAGCACAACAGAAACTGAAACATAAAAAAGGATTGATCATTCTCTTTTGTAAAGTGTAAGGTAATTCATAGACTTTATCTTACATATTTTTAAAAATGTGTTGTTTTGAATAAGTTGCTATTCATAAAAACTGCTGTGGGTCAGCCATTTGTGAAAATGTCAAGTGGGTAATTATAAATGACTGATCAGAGAGCCCCTTCCCAGCCCCGCTCCTGTCCTGACAATCGGCCCTCTGGGAGATGCTCTCTTGGTTCCCACAGCGTGATCTCCTGTCACAGGCTGCTGACCAGCGGCAACAAGAAATAGATTTTTTTTCAATGAGTCGATAAGGGAATGAAATTAAGATTCTGTAATTAAAAATACATCTATGCTTACATAACAATTTCTTCTTTTCCAGAATTCTTGAAGAAAAATGACTAGGTGAAGTAATTATATTTTGAGTTCTACAGAAGTAATCAATAAAACATCTTCAATATCAAAACCAAATAAAATGTTATGTTGTGAATGTTGTGATTTGTTTTAAGCTAATGTAATAATTGTGTTGTTTATATTGCAGACATTATTTGAGAGTTCTTAAATTTGTCTTTAATTTTGTGTAAATCCTGTAATATCATATGCTGTGTATCCTTTATATCAAAGATCTATTTAATGATAAAAAATACTAGGCTAATTCCAATGATATGAGGCTTTTTGGAAGGGTAGTAATAGAGCAAAATTAATGTGTTTATTTATAGAGCTTATATAACTATTCAGATGAGTGGAACAGATAAGCAGTGTGTCCAAATTTGAATGTTAAGCAGATAGAATGCTGTGTTAAATAAACCTAAAATGTCTAAGAGAATACCAACCAAGATAAAGTCATTCTTCAAAAAATATTTTCTTAAATGTAATGCACTTTCATATTTATAGACAACCTTTATTTTGAATGGGATTACTACTCTCACAAATTTGGACCCCTAAATGCCAAAAGCTCTCTTCTGATCTACTGTTTCAATGAAGGAGAATGGCCTCTACTTCTGACATTGGGCCGTGTCTTTATGCTTGTGTTAATTATGTGTAGATTGTAAACTAAGAGAAACGTTTGTTTTTCATTTTTAATTATTTTCTATAAACATTCAAGGAATGCTTTAGTCCTACCAGCTTCTATCAGTGAAAGTACAGTTGGAGACAGCACTATTTTTCCAAAATGATTGTAGAAATTAAACATAGAAAATAAAGATGTTTGATTTCCATTGCAAACAACTTCTACTGTTTCGGGTCTTCAAATGGCGCAATAGTAGCTTGTTTCAGCTCTAAAGTGCCAGGCTCTAGACAATCCTTTTTGTGATGTTAGAGGTAGAGTTACATTTGATTTTGTGTAAGGTATTAAAGAGAAAAGTCCAGAACGCTTTCAAAATAAATCACCTGAGCAATTTGTAAGAGGGTGTTGTTATTAACTGAGATGAAAAAGATGGGAGGAGGGAGGCTCCAGAGCAAGACGAGTTTAGCTTTGGACATTATAAAGCAGACATTAAATAGAGCTGAAGATGTACAGGAGGGGTTCTGAGGAGATGTTGGGCTGGAGGTAAACAGTGCGTAGACCTCAGTATATAAAAGAGATTTAAAGGCATAGGTCATGACATCACCAAGGGATGAAAAAGAATCTCAACACCTGATTCCTGGGCGAGTTCATTTTCTCAGGTGGCTCTAACAATGTACCACAGACTCAGGGACTTAAGCAACAGAAATTTTCTTGTGTCACAGTTCTGGGGGCAGAAGTCGGAGGTAAGGGTGTCTATAGGATTGGCTCCCCCTGAGGACGGTGAAAGACAGTCTGATCTCTCTCATTTCTGGTAGTTTCCTGGCAATCTTTGGCTTGTAGTGAAATTGCATCAATGTCTGTCTTAACTCTCACACAGGGTTGTCTCTGGTCATGCATGTGTGTGAGTCAGTGTGTGTTTCCAAACATATCCTTTCTAGAAAGACACCAGTCATATTGGATTAAGATCCATGCTAAAAACCTCATTTAAACTTCATTACCTCTGTAAGACCCTATCTCTATATGAGGTCATATCTTGAGGTACTGAAGGTTAGGACTACAGCATATGAATTGGGAAAGCACATTTAAACCCACAACACTGAGATACTCCAACATCTGGGATGTTAAGGGACAAATGGGGTAAAAAGGAGTAAAAGAAGAAATAGGAGGCTTGACCAGGCAGTGGCGCAGTGGATAGAGCGTCAGATGGGATGCAGAGGACCCAGGTTCAAGACCCGGAGGTTGCCAGCTTGAGCGCGGGCTCATCTGGTTTGAGCAAAAAGCCCACCAGCTTGAACCCAAGGTCCCTGGCTCCAGCAAGGGGTTACTTGGTCTGCTGAAGGCCCACGGTCAAGGCACATATGAGAAAGCAATTAATGAACAACTAAGGTGTTGCAATATGAAATGAAAAACTAATGATTGATGCTTCTCATCTCTCTCTCCATTCCTGTCTGTCTGTCCCTGTCTATCCCTCTCTCTGACTCACTCTCTGTCTCTGTAAAAAATAAATAAATAAAATTTAACCCCCACCCCCAAAAAAAGAAATAGGAGGAAAATAGGAAAGTGTGTAGTTTTGGAAAACCAGTAAAGAAAGACTTTCAAGGAAGAAGGTATTATTAACAAGTTTATAAGCTGATGCTGTGGAAAATAAGGTTTACTTATTGGTTTCTTAAACTTGTACTTATAGGGAACCTCTTATATGGCCAGTATTGTTCTAGGTTCTGATGATATAACACTGAACAAAACGAACACAAGTTCTTACCCCCAAGGAGCTTACATTCTATTGAGGGAAATAGATGTTAAACAAAAACAGTTAAGGCAAGTACATATTGTGTCAGAACATGATAGCTGCTGAGGAGAAAAATTCATGCAGAGAAAGAGGATACTAAATGTCCTAAAAAAATGTTTACATTTCAGATGAGGTTCCTGGAAAAGACCACACAAGAAGGTGAATTTGAATAAAGTCCAGAAAAAAAAAATCAGCTATGAGTTGTATGTAAAGCTCATTTTCGACAGAAAAGAAGTTCCAGATGTGAAAGTCCTTAGGTCGGGGCATCTTTCATATTTTGGGGAGCAGAGGGAGGAGGCCAATTTGGCTGAAGTTCAGAGAACTATTAAGATATAAGATAATACAGGGAGTCAGAGAGGTTAGGAAGAATCAGGCCACACAGAACACCAGAGGTCCCATCTGCGTGGGTTTCCTCAGTAGTGCAATTTTTCTTATCTTTTGGCTTTCAGAAATCTAGCCCTGAGACTCAGCCACTGCCAATAGGTCTTACGCTTTTCAACCGACCCTTCCTCAGAGCTGCCTTATGCTTTTCCTTACCTTGTCGGTGAACGTGGCCTTTGGCCCTGTGGGCACTTCGAAACAAAATACCTACCAAGAAGGGCTCCTGGTGGTTTAACTGAGTTCAGATTAAAAGCAAAAAAAAAAAAAAAAAAAAAAAAGGGTTCGATTCCCGGCCAGGGCACACAGGAGAAATGCCCATTTGCTTCTCCACCCCTCCGCCGCGCTTTCCTCTCTGTCTCTCTCTTCCCCTCCCGCAGCTAAGGCTCCATTGGAGCAAAGATGGCCCGGGCGCTGGGGATGGCTCTGTGGCCTCTGCCTCAGGCGCTGGAGTGGCTCTGGTCGCAACATGGCGACACCCCGGAGGGGCAGAGCATCGCCCCCTGGTGGGCAGAGCGTCGCCCCATGGTGGGCGTGCTGGGTGGATCCCGGTCGGGCGCATGCGGGAGTCTGTCTGACTGTCTCTCCCTGTTTCCAGCTTCAGAAAAATGAAAAAAAAAAAAAAAAAAAAAAAGCCTAGCAGTCTTTTCTACACTGGGGCCTCTCCCACAAACGACTTCAGGCAGAGCCTGCACTGAACTGCCCGCCTGCACTGTGCACCTGCCCTCTGAGCTAGCCCTTATACAGGAGTTCCTGGAGTCCCATTTCCCCGTCCAATTGGAGCAGTACAGCGACATCCCCATCAGTATCTTCACTGACCAATCAGAATGGCTCTATTCTAACTAATCAGGACAGTGCCTTTGGGACCAATCAAACTGTGAGCATTTGGAGTCTTCATTTGCATGGGGAAGAACTCATCAGGGACCAGAGCAGGGACTTCTGGCAATATAAGCCAGCTCCCTGTAGCTGAGGAAGCCTATCTTCCCCTTCCACCAAAGATTGCACCTCCCAGTCTAAACCTGACACATCGAAGGTGACACACTGAGGATGTCTTGCAGGAGCAGTGCAAAGCAGAGCTGACCAGCCCTGAGAGGGGCCTGGTCCCAGGGCCGTGCTGTTTCCACAGCCCTGCTGTAACATTTGAGCTGTTTCCACTGAATAAGCTTTTCTTCTTCACTGCACCCCAAATTGTGGATTCCTTTGGGCGTTGAATTGGCACCAAAGACCATATGTTGAAACCTCTCTTTTCCCTTCTGTATCCCAGCTGTCCAAAATTGGACAGGATTTGCCAAGGGTCAGAAAGACAGCCTTTGTGATTGCTGGTCTCATTCTCAGCAGACAATGTGAATTTCTTCTTTTGTGAAAACCTCACCTCCCATTGTTCCCTCTCTTCAATTTGTTCTCTCTTTGCTCCCTGAATGCTCTTTGCAATTGCAACCTAATGCTTTCCTGAGAGTTATGTAGAGCAGAAATTTCTGGGGGTTTTGATTTTTCCTATGAAAATGCCTACCGTTTACTAGATCAGTATACTGTGCCTGAAACAATACAAATATCTTCTTTAGCCATAATTTCTATAAAATAACAATCCTTAAAAAAATTGCCTCTTGCTGCACAAATGACTTGAATTAAAAAGGTCTTGGTTTAATGTATTATACAACATTTATCCCAGGGTTTTGGTCACTGAATGGAGGGCTTTCTGTAGCTGTGGCACTTCTGACTGACTCAGAAAAAGAGTAACTTTTATTTTTAATATGTCTAAGATTTTAAAATTAATATCTAATGCACAATCACCAACACAACACCCCTTATAAATTTATTTTAATGTACCTGCAATAAAAGTTATTTGCAAAATACCTTTATTTTTGTTTTACTTTGCAATATATATATATATAGATATAGATATATATATAGATAGATATATAGATAGATATATAGATAGATATATAGCCATATAGTATCTTAATATTAAACTAACACACAGCCACTGGGTTTCCGATACAGACTCCATTTTACAAGTGATCTCAAAGACAGAAACTAGAACCCGTGAATAGTATCTCTGAATAACTGAGAACCCTTGGAGATGAACATTTTAGTAGGTCTACATCTTAGAAAAATACACGCCCATGATTTATTTGCCTATGTTTGTTTGGGGCTCCAAACTCTCTGGTTAATGGATAGCAGCCGCAATTGTCTGAAAGGGGAGAGAGGGAAACACTCATCAGAGCATCCGCCTGGTCACAGTCCTCCGCCCACAGCTGCCTCTTCTCCACCATTGGGAGAAACCAGTCACTCGGTCCTTCTCTTTTGCCTCACGTAATTGTGAGTCTCCTGTAAGAGGGAGCTCCTTTCATGCTTTACCTTCTCTCATTTTTCCCCACACAATTGTGCTCTTTCTCTTTCTCGTCCTTGGAAACTCGCCCCGGTTTCGTAATTCTGCTTTTTGCTCTTTGGCTCCTCTGTTCTCTGTAGAGCTGTGGCTTCAGCACTCGGGCCTCTGGTTCTGTTTCTGGTCTTATCCACATGTTAGTCTCACTTGTTCCAATGGCAGCAAATTCATGTAACTTTCCCAATATTTCTTTTTGTTTCTTAGATTTTCTTCCCATGAGGCCTTAGATATATAGGTGATGCTGTTGAGTATATTTATTTATTTATTTTGGTTAAGATACCTAGACTCTTACTTAAAGCTATAAATACTATTGTATGTAAAGTTATAACTTATAACTAAGGAAAGAACTATGCCATTATTCTCAGTTTTTACTCCAAGACTTTTTCTCCTCACCTTACTATTTATATAGGTAAAGAAACTGTAGCCATGGCCTTATTGACTTTGCTCTCTCTCACTTACCCAAAAAATAATTTACTATAAAAGAGAAAGTCTAAAATTGCATTCAGGTAGGAAAGATAAGACCAAAGGAATAGAGAAGAGAAAATTTTCATCTGAAGTTCTTAGCTCTAGCTAAGTAGCACATTAGAGGGGTGTCAGCCTGAAAATATCCCTGCGAAGTAAAAGCAAAATGGTGAATGACAGGTGACAGCAAAGTTGGGTGTCATGTAGGGGCCATTATAGCAATGTTATTGTAGAACATTAAGAAGAATTTATATAATGATCTTTTTAAATGTTTATTGTATTGATTTTAGAGAGAGAGAGAGAGGAACATTGATATGCTCCTGTATGTGCCCTGACTGAGGATCAAACTGGCAACCTCTGTGCTTCGGGATGATGCTGTAACCACCTGAGCTATCCAGCCAGGACTACAATGATTTTTTAAAATGAAATCTAAGTAGTACTTTATTCCTAAATTGAATGTTATTTATCAAATTGTGGGACATAACTGCTGAATTGTTTACAACCGAAAAAATGTTTGAAAACTGTAAAACAATATGACTAATTTGTATTAAAATAATATTATATAGATCACATTAATTCAATGCATTGTGGGTGAAAAGGCAAACTTGAGTTTTTTCCCCGCTTCACACTTTTGGTGGGGAAGTAATGTCTATATACCGATAACTAAAAATGTATTTGAATAAATAGTGAAGGAGAAATAGTATACTTGTTCTGTGTTCCATGGATTTCAGTAGGGTACTAATAATGGGGGTTAAAAGAGAGACTGTGTCTCAATGCATAATGTCTAGGTGACCAAAGCCTTCTACAGGTTAGCTGAAGAAAATCAGGGTCATTAGTCACTGTGTTCATGAAAAGCAAAATTGATAAATGCTGACTCTTCCTTACATCCCTGCTATGAGCAGGAAAACATGACTCTAAGCAGATGGGTGACCAGCAAATAACAATCCTAGTGTTCTTCAGCTTCCTCAGTGCTGGGAGAGCTAGTCTATGTGATGGAATGGCATTGGAATGACAAGATAAATGCTTTAGGGACCTCTCCTTTCTTCTGATGTCACTACATATTCTCACTGGCAGCCAGGAACTCAGTATTGGGTTTGACAATGAAGCATCAGTCTATGACTATGAAAATGAAGTAGTAGAATGTGAAGTATTAGAATGGAACTGGCCCTGGCCGGTTGGCTCAGCGGTAGAGCGTCGGCCTAGCGTGCGGAGGACCCGGGTTCGATTCCCGGCCAGGGCACATAGGAGAAGCGCCCATTTGCTTCTCCACCCCTCCGCCACGCTTTCCTCTCTGTCTCTCTCTTCCCCTCCCGCAGCCGAGGCTCCATTGGAGCAAAGATGGCCCGGGCGCTGGGGATGGCTCTGTGGCCTCTGCCTCAGGCGCTAGAGTGGCTCTGGTCGCAATATGGCGACGCCCAGGATGGGCAGAGCATCGCCCCCTGGGGGGCAGAGCACCGCCCCTGGTGGGCGTGCCGGGTGGATCCCTGTCGGGCGCATCCCTGTCGGGCGCATGCGGGAGTCTGTCTGACTGTCTCTCCCTGTTTCCAGCTTCAGAAAAATGAAAAAAAAAAAAAAAAAAAAAAGAATGGAACTGAAGCCAGGCACTATTACCGAACCATAGTGAAATTCACACCAGAGCAACCCGAGTGCCAGCACGTCATTTGAGTATGTGAGTCACAATTTTAGTGCCCACTTTTTTTTCTTGCCCACTTAAGATTTTGAGGTACTACAAAACAACAATTAAAAAAAAAACACAGAAAAACCAGTGGTCTTCTTCCCCCTCTGAATCAAGGCATTGTGAGGAAGGACATCCATCTTGCTGCCTGGGTTGCACAAGAATAGCTTTAGCTTCTGGATATTGAAATGAATGCTTAAATACCTGCACTGCACATTCCCAGCCATGGTCAGGCACAGAAGCAAGAGTGATTCTTCCAGGAATCAAAGAGCGAGGGTAGTAGAGCAGGAGCTTGCTCACATCAGGACCCTTGCCCAGGGCTATTCCCCAGGGCCACGCTGCAGCACAGGACCTACCAGACTCGGGGCTGGTCTGCACTCTCTCCTGTCAGTGACCTTTCTCTGGAGCCTGCCTCGGCCTCCGTCAACAATTCGCTCCTGCTCTGCTTCCAAACTACAAATATCAGTTGCTTTTTATTCCCACCCGTAGATCAACTCAGACAGAAATAGCTTACCCTGGTTCCAGTGTAACTAAAACACAGCGAATATTGACTCTCAGCACTTGGTTTCTTCCAAAGCACAGCTGCATGGGCTTATACTAATGGATCACTATTTCATGCCTAGATTTGCCATATCCTTTTTAGCTGTTTCTCACTTATTATGCCAGAAATGTCGGCAAGGAAATTAGAGACTAGGATTTGGTGGAAAAGAAAACCATCAGTGACAGTGGTTTGTGTGTGAAATGTTTAATTCAGTTCAGATACAAAGGACTCCAATCTCAAATTCTAACCAGGATTCAGAGCGCAGAAAACTGGGAATTTTGGATTATTCAACATGAGTTCATCCTGCTCTATTTATCTTAATGAACTTATTTTCGTTCTTTGTATTATTACTAGAGCCAACATTAAAATAAATTAGACAGACATGCTTTAGTATAGCACAATCCCACTGTTCCTCATCAGTATCGTCCTGTACCTAAGCCCTTCCACATTCCAAATTCCCTATTCCAATAAAATAAAGCAGGAATTAGTTAACTTTGTTTTCTTGTTAGGTTAGGGTTGCACTTCTGTTGGTATTGCTACTGTAAAAACTGTTTTTAGTTGATCTTCTCAGATATATGACAGTCTTAAGGAAAAAAACAACAAAACGTGTGATCCAATAAGAAGGGAAACTGAGACAATTATAAGGATTTGGGAACATTGCGACAATAACTGGTTCTCACAGACACTGCAAAGTCTTCCTGTCTGTTCCTATCGCTCTGTGAGGCTTCTCAAGGACACAGAACTATTACACTATTTCCCATACCTGCTGACCAGAAGGAATGTAGTCCACAAGCAGCACTGAATGGCTGGGTCTCCACAGCAGAGTAGAGGTGAGATGGCGCAGGCGCAGTTTCGGGCTGGTCTGTGGGAACACGGCTCACGGAGTCTCTCACTGTATTCTGAATTAGGTAAGTCAGTCCTACGGCCTTCTGCGTGATTTCCTAGAAGCTCTGTTTGTAATACCTTCAAAATGGGAAAACTAATAAGGATAACATAAGTTCAGATGCTCTTTAACTTTTCCCCTTTGGATCCTTATGCGGGTTAGTCTATTCTTTCAGTCACGTATACATTACGTTACTTTTTCCCTGTTTGAGGCGGATAGATTGTATTTTTGTAAATGCACAGGGCATAGTACCTAAATCAATAGTCTTTATAGTATTTAAAAATAATTAGCAAATTAGTAAATTAATAGCAATAATATTTAGATATAAGAAGTTCATATTTTTAAACTCATGTATACATTTTTATAGTGTAAAATTACCATGTAACATTGAAGGCAATTTTATTTAAAAATTTTTACTTAAAATTTTTGTTCTGGTGATTATTTTCACATACTCTTCACTTGCATCTTTATATATTTGAGAATGAATATAAGTATTTTGAATGAAATTAAATATAAGTATATTTGAATATCTTTGGTCCTTGATCAATGTATGGGTCGTAAAATTAGTACATAGGAAAACATAACGATGCTGAAAGGGAACAGAAATATTGCGGAGCATGAGTAATTATACCCTTGATGTTCATGAAATTGGTTAATCATATTCATGATCAGGAAAGCACTCACTAAAATTTTCAATATATCCCTTGGGCTTGTAAACAATGATAATTTTGCCAACATAACAACTTAGTGTTGTCAGGAAGCTAGGTGATTTTAGATGACTGACAGGTAGGAAGACCTACACGTACAATTAAGATATGGTACCAGCCAAAGAAGGTAAGAAAATAAAATGCCCCTGGGTTGGTTCACCTATTTTTATTTTTTGTTGTTTTTTTTTTGTTTTTTTTTTGTATTTTTCTGAAGCTAGAAACCGGGAGAGACAGTCAGACTCCCGCATGCACCCGACCGGGATCCACCCGGCACACCCACCAGGGGGCGATGCTCTGCCCCTTCGGGGCGTTGCTCTGTTGCGACCAGAGCCACTCTAGCGCCTGGGGCAGAGGCCAAGGAGCCATCCCCAGTGCCCGAGCCATCTTTGCTCCAATGGAGCCTCGGCTGCGGTAGGGGAAGAGAGAGACAGAGAGGAAGGAGGTGGGAAGGGGTGGAGAAGCAGATGGGCGCCTCTCCTGTGTGCCCTGGCTGGGAATCGAACCCGGGACTTCTGCACGCCAGGCCGACGCTCTACCACTGAGCCGGCCAGGGCGGTTCACCTATTTTTAGTGGACAGTATAAGTCAGGCTGAGATCACACTTTAAACTGTGAAACAACTTGTTCGGTTCTCTCCCTCACAGTTTGTTAGCCCCCAGCTCTCGAGTCTGGAGCCTACAGCCTAGCACCATCCAACTGGGGGCTTCCTGTCTCTTGTCTGTCCTTGCTCCCACAGCAGGGCAATGGTAGAGCTAATTTTCTATTTTATTTACAAATCTTGTGATCTTAACCATTATCTTATTTTTTAATGTGGTTTCTTAATTTATCCCTGAGAGTTAGAGACACACAGCTTTATAAGTGATGACGGATGTTCAGACAACATCTGGAGAAATGGAATAGAACTCTGCAGGCCCCGCACTGAGCTGACACGTGGAAGCCGTTCATGTTTTAACGGATCTGGGACTAAGATTTTGAATTCTCATCCCTACCAAAGACTTTGATTCTATCTCTGAAGATTGATTCTAGGGCGTAAAAAAGGAAAGAAAGAAGGGTGAATACATCATAAGTTATATAAATATCTAATCATAGGGTTATACATCTGAAACTAATATAATGCTGTAAGTCAACTGTAATTTAAAAATTAAAAATATTAAAATAAATATAAGCTGCCATGAAGCCAGAATGATGTAAGTTTTTGAAAAGTTTTAGTAAGCATAACTTTGCTACTCAAAAGCATATTATCTCACTCCAAAGATTTTGATTACATAGTACTAGATTATTACAGTCTTTCTCTTTTTATTTCCTGAAATGGGAAATTTTCTAAGAAATAGAATCTTTAAAACATAATAATGATCTTTGCTGAGGTGTGACAATTTCACCAAGATTTTCATCAAGGAGTTGGGTCTATTTATTATTTCCCATTTCCTGGTAAAGTTCAGATCTAGTTAGAATGATTTTATGAGATAATTCTAACTATTAGTCTAGAAATGCTTTTGGGGGAAAATAGAAAACAGAATAGTTAGATACCAGTTATGGATAATTTTAGAAGTAAAGTAGTTGGGTGTCCTTTGGGTCATTTTCCAAAGCCATGTCATTGAAATCATGACTCCTTAGTAGCACAAGTTATTTGATGCTGACCAACTGTGTTCTCTGAGTGTACAGAACAAAGAAAATCAAATTCCTATAATTTCTAAAACACACTTTAGAAATTTAAGTATGTTTCACGAGATGCTTTGTAGCTAACCTAAGGACCTGTCTGAATTATTAGATCTCCGCTCTAATAGGGGCAACTTGGCCTAGTAACTTTCATCCATTTCTATTGGCAGATTGTTAGTTTTCACCAAAATTAACATTATTTATCTATCTTCTATCTACTCATCCATCCATCCCTCTACATCTCCACCCATTTGCTTATTTATTTATTCACTTATTTAATCACCATTAATTCAGCAAACCTTTGTAGAACATCTAGCTACAACATAACTGGGAGTAAATAAACTTGAAAATATAAATATGAATAGAACATGAACCCTGGCCTGACCTCTGGTGGCACAGTGGATTAAGAATCAACCTAGAATGCTGAGGTTGCCAGTTCAAAACTTCGGGCTTGCCTGGTCAAGGCACATATGGAAGTTGATGCTTTCTGCTCCTACCTCACTTGTCTCTCTCTCTAAAAATGAATAAATAAAATCTTTAAAAAAAAAGAAAAATACAAAACAAATTATAATCCCTGTCCTAAAAGATATTACATTTGTATTGAGGAGCTTGAAAAATCTGGTTTCTAGTTCTGATATTTTTTCCTCCCCACTTACCAACCTGTTCTGCCATGCCTTCCTTCTCTTTCCCTAACACTGACCTTGCTTCCCACACTTTGTTCCCTGTGGGCTGTAAGCTTTGTAACTTTTTTATGAGAGCCACATGCTAATTTATTGTAATGTACTATGAATCAACTAAACTTCAGTAGTTCTAAGACCTTCTCATCACCACCACTAAAATATGCCTACTATTAGAATAACACTCCAATTTCCCTTTGGGAGAATATTCTCTGCTCATTGAATACAACGTATTTAATGTCCCATTAAATACAGTCTATAGGTCCCCAGAACTGTACTGGTTCCTGCCCAATTCTCCTGCCTTCTTTTTTATTTTGTGAGGTATCCCCTCCTTCCCAACCTCATTGCTCTAACAGAGTTCATTTCTATTGCATTACCTATTGCAATGTGTAGCTTCCAAACAGAAAACCCTAACTGATATAGTCTCCAGTATTTTTAAACTCTCTGGATCTCTAGGGATTATTTGCAGAGTGTTGCTTCCAACCTTTTCATGGAAACCCTGTGAAATACCTTTAACTTTATAGTGGTGCCTTGGGCATGATGGACCCACAGAAATGTAGCCACTGTCCACTGAAGCTGACCTCCACTGCTCACTAAACCCTGCCAGTGACAAAACTGGCTCTGACTTCCAGGACCTTCATATATGAAGGCTGTTAAGTCTAATCCGGAGGGACCTGAAACATTGAAGACACGAACAAATTCCGTCGATTACACATCAAAGCTTTATTGTCTAGCTTGGCCAAGCAGCAGCAACTCTGACAGAGGTCTGAGGGAGAGCGCGCTGGCCTTTTGTTCTACTTAGTTTTTATAGTTTTGTAAGTGGGAAGTACAGAAGCAAAAATTGTAATTAGGAGCCCCTTACCACTATTCGTTATAGTCATATGTCCTTTAACATGATAGGACCACGTTCAATTTGCAAGCCATACATTATTTTGGAGAAAACAAAATTTACAAATCAACACAATGGTAGAAAGATGTCTTTTACATATTAAAAGGCATTCCTATATTATCTAGTGTTTATCTGCTATCTCTCTGTCTAGAGTCACACGTGTTAACCACACGCATTTACATAGGAGAGGTAGTTTCGGTGGGGACAAATGCCCGCAAATGGTTCATTGCTATAAGAAAAGGTTTATTTTGGCTTTTCTCTTCCTGCACCGGGCTAGCCATTCACCCCTTTCCCCACAGGTGTGGTGGAATGTCTGGGAATCCATGTTTTCCTCCCCTTTGCATTTACAATGCAATGCCAAGGGCCATCCTGGTCATGCCAATCACACATAACAGAGACTATTCTCACAATTTCTCTGCACACCTAAACCCAAATTAATAAAATGTTCTTCAAGCCTCCCAAAATATTAATATTAATTCTGTAGCTTTTGGTACTTTACAACACCTGCGGGTGAGGTGGCGCGGTGGCTCCTCAAAGGCCATGCTGTGTTTGTGTTTTCTGCTACCATGCTGTGTCCTTGGCCACCATGCTTGAAACTCTTTACCGATAGTGCTGTTCAGCTGTGTGGGTTTAAGAGTTGTGCTCCTTCTTTTCCCCATGTTGTAGAGATATGAAGCACAATAGCACTTTCTCTTTTCACTTAAATTTCTTACCTTGAGGACCAGGACAGAAACCCAAGGGAGCTGGGCTTTGGAAATATAATAATTAAGCCAAACCAAATGTTTTTGTATGATTATGCTGTGGTGGTTACAGTGTTCCTTGGGAGCTGAACATGTTTCTTTTGTTTCTACACCGAGAGGTTTTGAAATGACTACAGAAACAAACACCTGCTCGCTTAAATTATGCATTTGAGACTCATTGAAAATTTACCTCAATGCCTAAAAATATTTAACTGTTTAAAAGGTCAACTGGGAAACACTTAACGAATGACATGATTGTATTTGCAATTTTCCCTTCTATTATACTGAATAAATACCTATTCCTCCTAGTGCACAGGGTACCAATTCCTGAGTCTCCTGGAACTTTTAGTATTTTCTACCTAAATGACTTCATATATTCTGGCTGGTCATCATTTCTCTTTGCTTTCTTTAAAAATATAGTTATCACTTCTGATTACTTTCTTAACTTTTGTTCAACACAAGAAAAAAATAAATTCTATAGATGTTGTATCAAGCAAACACAAGCAATTATATAACACACAGTGTTTTCAGATTTTAACAAATATAACATCTTTTATTTATTATCTCTCAGTTTACTTAATGAAGAATATTAGATTCCTGTATTAGTTGTTCAAATGTTTTAAATTTGCATGAAATTATTTTTATCAATACAAACTTTTCATTATTCATTTAAATATTTCTACTGAATTTGAATTTTTACTTTCTATTTCACCCATTTTTTTGGTCTATAGTTTGTAAAGCAGCGGTTCTCAACCTGTGGGTCGCGACCCCGCGGGGTCACCTAAAGCCATCAGAAAATACATAATGCATATCAGGTATTTATATTCTGAATCATAACTATAGCAAAATTACAGTTATGAAGTAGCTGTAAGGTCGGTGGATAGAGGGATGGTCACGTGGGTAACTCAGACCCACCCACTTTGGCTAGGACTGCCCACAATCAAGCCCGCCAAAGGAAGCTTCCCAGGAACCATTTGGAAAGAAGTGATTGTCTGCCAGCCAGTGAAATTTCACTACGTCATAGTAGCTCCACTTCCCTAGAGGGACCCTTTAAATATCTCCCACGCGGTTTAATCCGTGCAACTTCTCTGGCCTTCATCTTTCCTCGGGGCCAGGGAACCTTGCCGGGCGGGGTGTGCACTCTGTACTCAATAAAGCCGTTTATTATTTCACACTTTGCAGCTCTGAGCCCCGTTCCTTCCTTCTCGGCGGGGAAAAATACCTTACAGTAGCCACCAAAATTATTTTTTGGTTTGGGGTCACCACAACATGAGGAACTGTATTGCGGGGTCACGGCATTAGAAAGATTGAGAACCACTGTTGTAAAATATGTATTATAAAATTAAAAGAAGCATAGTATTTATATTAATAGTTTCACACCACAGGTTCTTTTTTAACTTCATGAATTACTGACTGTGTTACATTTCAACCCTTTGGTTCAAAACTGTGCCTTAAACTGTGAGAAAAATCAAATGTGCTATACAATTCTTATTCTTCAAATGTCAAGAAATAGAGTGAGATGGAGTATCATATATAAAATTATTGATATGGATAGTGAAATGAGCCTATTTAAATACCTTGTGAAGGACAGACTACGAGGTAGAGAAGATCCATGAAGATGAGAGTAGCTGGGAGTTGACATCCTGGAATCTGTAGTGATTCTATTAGGACCACCCAGGTCACCTTCAGCAGCCTGGTTACCCATCCCCCAGTTTCTTGAGACTTGACTATTTATCTCACAGCTGCATCTTTTGCCTGAGAACTGCCCTTGGTTGAATGGGTGCTGCCTGGTCTAACGGGTCATTACACCCTACCCTCAGAGGAGAGCAACGGGTTCATACCTGATTGATCCAATGGGACAAAAGGCCAGCTACTTTGTGTTAAGATTGAACCAACTTGGGTATCATTCCCACTTTAAAACCATACCTTCTTTTCCATTGCTCCTCTTGACAGCACAAACCCATTATTATTGTCTTGCTGTTGCCCTCTTTGGTTCCTATTTTATAGTTCTTTGGTTAAAGAACTTTTTCTATTATATCTGTACAGAAAAACACTAGCAGCTACTTCCTAAGTGTTTGTTGATGATGATAAAAGAGCCACATTAAAATACCATTTCCTATGTTTCCAGTTAAGACAATTTCTTGTAGGCTTGTGTGTATGAACAGTCTAAGTGCAAACTGTGTTCTGACACCCAGCTTAAAGAATAGTTATGGACCGTGGGGAAATAATATGAGTATATAAGTAATCATTTCTCTCCATGAGGCAGAGTCATAATTGAAAATAGGTTTGGTGAATATTGGTAATCTACATGAGTACAGAATAAATTCTGTGTATATGTACTTTGTGAGGGATGTGTAGTGAGGTATTTTACCTTTTAACTAATTCTTCATCTGTAATTACCATTCCTTATATATTGTGAAATCCAAATGGAAGAACAGCTATACATCTCATCAGGTAATATTAGGAAATGGCTCTTACTAACAATCCATTTACTCACAAACTATGAGATATGGGAAAATTATATGCTCACCATCTCATTTTGGAAGCCTCTGATGTAATCCAGAGGATTGATCTTTATATAAGCAGAAGGAGGTGTAAAGAGACTTTATTGGTGAAATCTTTACAATGCCCAAAACAGCTTTGATAAAAGGTGAGGACTCAGATATTGTCAGTAGTCAAGGCAACATAAGGAGTGGCCAAATTGCTTTATAGCAGGATGATTTCTTTTTTGCTTTTTAACAAACACTTTGAGAGAGGAAGAAAATGAGAAAAATTTAAAAAAGCAACAGAAGGGAAAGAAAGATGACATTCATCTGGGCACTATTTGGAGAACGGGGCAGAGCACAACTTTCAGAGTTGGGGCAATTAAAGGACTCTTAAGAACTGGAGTGACTAGATTGAGGCTGTGTCATAATGCTGACCATTCCTTGGCTCTCTTCTATCAAACCATTATAATGTCTATTCTGTGTCCAAAGGTCCAGGGAACAGTTTGGAAGGAAAGGTCATAAACAGCAGTATGAAGACAAATTTTGTGTTTGAATCAATGTGTTGCCCAGAGATAAATCTTCTTAGATCTTGAGATGACTCATAATTTGAATTAATTTGACCAGTGCACATATTTGAAGCCCAAGTCCATGTATATTTTACCTGTTACCATCTCACACTAGTAGAATTCATAGAAATTTTAGGGATGCTTTGGACTTTTTAAGAGCATATATCGGAGTAGAGAAATCAAGGCAACCTCACCTGTATTCCAAAGATTAAGGAGTCATTAGCTGACATCTCATTATGTGAATATTCAGGATGAATACAATGAGGGGAAATGTGATTATTTGGAAAAGAATAATAAATGCAAATTTGGTCAATGTGCTGGCTCATTTTTAGTTAATTAATGAATAGAGTAAATATACAATAAAGTTGACATTATTATTCTATTATTGAATCTTTTTTTTTTTTTTTTTTGCATTTTTCTGAAGATGGAAACAGGGAGAGACAGTCAGACAGACTCCCGCATGCGCCCAACCGGGATCCACCTGGCACGCCCACCATGGGGCGATGCTCTGCCCACCACGGGGCGATGCTCTGCCCCTCTGGGGCGTTGCCATGTTGCGGCCAGAGCCACTCTAGCGCCTGAGGCAGAGGCCACAGAGCCATCCCCAGCGCCCGGGCCATCTTTGCTCCAATGGAGCCTCGGCTGCAGGAGGGGAAGAGAGAGACAGAGAGGAAGGTGCGGTGGAGGGGTGGAGAAGCAAATGGGCGCTTCTCCTGTGTGCCCTGGCCGTGAATCGAACCCGGGTCCTCCGCACGCTAGGCCGACGCTCTACCGCTGAGCCAACCGGCCAGGGCCTTGAATCTTTTTTAATAGACTCTACAGCCATGACATCAGCCTCACTACTCTCAACACTCACAATCTTCTGCTATAAAATGAAGAGTTTTTCCTTTTCAATGATGCTGACTTCTCCAAGGGACAAGTGTCATTCAGCCTAAGCAGTCATTGACAGTTACTGGGTAAAAGAATATAATAGGTCTAGCCAATGAAGTATCAACCAGCCAGCCTTGAAAAAGGAGGAGGTGCTGCCGTTTGCAACAACATGGATAAACCCAGAGGGCATAGGCTGAGTGAAATAAGCCAGATACAGACAGACAGAAAGAAAAAAAGGATATGATCTCATTTAACAGAATATATACATGCAGACAGTCAACTCTCTTATGAATATACCATTGTAGTAGAAAGTATAAACTGATTGCAAGGATACATTTGTAGTAGTGTTATGTTTTACTGAAGGGTTATTTCTTTAAAGTTAGCAAATAAGGTCAATATAGTATTAAATCACAATTCATCTGAAAAAATTCCTTAATGGACAAACTCCATAATGTTCATTATAGTGTTCATTTGATATATATATGTATATATATATATGAATTTATCCATGTATAATATTTACCATAACACAGAGCACATGTTAAATATACTCTACAATGTTTTTAATTTCCAAAGAGAGAGAGAACAAATAGAATTAAAATCGTGTCAGCTAAAGGCTCAGCAATACTGTAAAGTTTTGTACACAATACAATTTTTAAAATTACTTAATACATTTTTTTTTTTGGTAAAAGGATCCTGAATTAATTAGCTAGTTTGAAAGAGAAATACAAGTAGTGATTATCCCAATTAATTACGGAAAAGTGGAAAATACTCTGAGTTCAGAATGAGGATTTTTAGAAATAATTACTTTGAAAACTTATATGGAAAACATGATTCCATATCTTGTTACTTCAGTTTTATCTTCTCAAAACTCAGATTTTTCTGATCCAATACAGTTAAATTTCTATTTGAGTCTCATTTCATAGCTTCTGTTTATAACATGTTAGGTTAACCATTATAAATTCTCATCCTTGTCCCAAATGTCAGTGAGCTAATTTGGCACTAACTTCTTTCACAGATGAATGCTATTTCCTGGCTCCAGCTAAGTCACAAATGCAGGACCGTGAGCAGACTCCTTTGTGTGGTGCTTCTTCTTCAGTTCATAATGGAAAATGAAGGCAGAAAAATAATTGATAATCTCAAAATAGAAAATTTCTGTTCTAAAAAAAATAAAGTTTTTATTCATATTATCTTTTTGTCTTTGACCTTTAAAATGCATTCTCCACTAATAAAATTTGGCATATGCCACTTTTTTTTAAAGAAGAAATATTATTTTGTCTGACCTGCGGTGGCACAGTGGATAAAGCGTCGACCTGGAATGCTGAGGTCGCCAGTTCAAAACCCTGGGCTTGCCCGGTCAAGGCACATATGGGAGTTGATGCTTCCTGCTCCTCCTCTCTCTCTCTCTTTCTCTCTACTCTCTCTCTCTAAAAATGAATAAATAAAATCTAAAAAAAAAAATAAAGAAGAAATACTTTTAAGAACTCCTAATAGGTTTCAAAGTCTAGAGCAAAACTAGGTGATAAGAGTAATGAAGAAATTATTACGGCGAGTTGCTAATGCTGTGAGCACTACTACCAAAGAGACAGGATGGATGGTACCTGGAGGCGGGTGTGGAGTTTAGAGACAGTTTTTGAGCTTTCACTTCTGGTTTTTTTGTTTGTTTTTTTTAATAAGAAACTCGTAAGTTTTATTTATTTTATTTTACAGGGACAGAGAGAGAGTCAGAGAGAGGGATAGATAGGGACAGACAGACAGAAACGGAGAGAGATGAGAAGCATCAATCATTAGTTTCTTGTTGCGACACCTTAGTTGTTCATTGATTGCCTTCTCATATGTGCCTTGACCACGGACCTTCAGCAGACCGAGTGACCCCTTGCTTGAGCCAGCGACCTTGGATCCAAGCTGCTGAGCTTTTTTTTTTGCTCAAGCCAGACGAGCTCACGCTCAAGCTGGTGACCTCAGGGTCTCGAACCTGGGTCTTCCACATCCCAGTCCGACGCTCTATCCACTGCGCCACCGCCTGGTCAGGCTCACTTCTGTTTTTCATGTGATTACTTTAGAGAGGGCTGTTCAACTAGTGAAGAAGTGAATTCCTGGTACAGAACCTCGGCCCTGTTTCATAAGCACCTGGCCTTGAAAGGGCCAACACGTGTTCATGTTTCCATTCAGCATCTGACATTTTCAGGGAGACACAGGTTATTTCCTGAGAACTCTTTGAGATGACCTATTATATTGCTTTTTGATGGTATCAGTGGTCTTGTTTCTCATTTCGTATTTCAGGTCTCATTGTGGGAAGCACATTGCCTTGTGGGAAATATTGAACTCATAGTCCATTTGCTATCCTTAGGCTCAGAGAATTCCATCTCTTAAGTCTCATAGTTTTTGGCCAGGGTCCTTTTTAAGGGTAGTGTCTGTCTGATCCAAAGGGAATCCAGATGTGATTTCTCATACAAAATGTTATTTATCTTCTAACAAGTACTGTTTCCACTGGCAATAAAAAAAATTATTTCTTGAAACAAAGAACTTTTTCCCTTAGACAATTTTTATTCTTAAGTAGTATGATGCATGAGTCAAAGATGAAGACCTTGTAGAAGCCAAATAGCCCATATTCAAAAGAATTTTCCAGGTAAAGGGCATTGCATGGTTTCAGGCTTATATGATTCAGAAATGACAGCAAATGTTCTGTCTATATTTCTTTAGTTCTCTAGGGGATTCAAAAAGGATAAGCATTTATATTTATCATTCACACTGGGTTTATGGGGTCTTAGGGAGCTTTCTTTCCTATGTGTCATTCCTCAATCCTGATACAAAACTAACCAGTCACCTCAGCCATGCCACCACCAAAGACCAAAATATTGGATCTATAAATCTAATTAAAAATCAGAACAGCACACAGCAAACCGTCACTTATTTTCTAGGGTAATATGGCAAATTACATTAAGAAATGTGGTTTAAAAAACACACGTACATACTGTTCTTTCTTAAGAATTTAGGATAGAAAACATAAAATAATTAATGATGGTCTTTATGAGGAGTTCACCTGTGCCCACTCAGCTAGGAACTAGGAATATGCTTCCCGGTATGCAGAAGAGATGCACTGGCCCTGTCCTGTCTCTGGAGGAAGGGAAACATTCCCTCTCCTCAGCCCAGAGGAGCGTTTAAGTTTAAATTTAGCTAGAGATCTGGCAAGTGGTAGCCTACACCACACATCCTATGCCAAAAGATGCCATTGTCATTTGCACATGAAAGATTTATTTATTTTTTTTAGATCACTCTGTATTTGGTATACACCTATTTCATCCTTAGAGAAAACCAATTTATCATCTTGGCCTCCCTCCAGTGAAGAGCCAGATTGTCACACAATGACCTTAGACAATTAACAACATGTTTTATTTGATGTTGTGCATTATATTATATGCATGTTCATATAAGATGTGTCTCTTGTCACTTATACATAGTCAAAGATATCATACTTGAAACCTAAGTCATATGTAAAGTTTCTGCAGAGATCATCTTTCTGGGGGCTGCTGTGTTTACTCTCTGAGTTAAGTAACTGCTGCAGCCTTTATTCCTGGCCCTCTTTCTGAATACTTGTACCCAATTAAATCTGTTTATGGATAAATAATGTAATGCTTTCTATTGAACACTGTGGTTTTACATGTGTTAAATTTCCAAGCTCTGCAGATGTTTTTGTTATGTTAAATGAAGTAGATAATAGCATCTTGAACTTGCATAATTCTGCCTACTTGCTTTCTCCTCACCTGAAGGGCCAACATAATCCTTAGCACAAAAGAAAATGTAAATAGCTATTCATATATTTATGTGTGTTTTGAGAAACAATTGAAAATGCAGGAATGCAAATAAGGAGATGAGGGGATGGATAATTGTGCGTAGTGTCAGGTTTATGTATAGGTATGGTAGAGCTCTGCTCCCCAAATATTGTCCCATTCATTAGAGTGCTTTCATTGAAGAGCCATTTTCGAAATTTGAACATTCCTCTATGTAACAGTGCTGCAATTCTGTCTATACCGCTCTATGTTAAAACAAAAATGTCTCTCTTTTATGAAGCCATTAGTAAAAACCATTGAAAATCTCAAAGAGGGAAGTAATCCCTGGCATAATAAGTAAAATGAAAAAGTATTGCAAAAAAAACCCCCAGACTCCTCTGTAAGCAATCTCATCTTCTTCCTTTCTTTCCTGGCTCAATTTCTGTGCAGGGTCATCTCTGCCTTTCCTCCTGTCTTTGAACATATTGAGTCATCAAATCTTTTAAGCACTGTGTTTGCCCCTTCATACCAACAAAACCTGCTCCTGTTCTAATTTACCACAGACAGCCCCAAAGTGAAATGCAATCCAATCCTTAGTGAAATCCTTCTGCCTCCCATTTAACCACTCTTCAGCATAAAATACTGAGTAATCTCATACTCTTAAATCTCCTTCCTTCCCTGGAATTCAGGACACTAGTGTCCTATGTCCTCTTTATGCTTCTTAAACTAGTAGTTCTTAGCCTTTTTTGAGAGCCCTTCCTCTTGAATTTAAGCCAGATGAGTCACAAACAATATCTTATTATCCCAATATAACCTATCATACCTAGTACATTGTCTAGCAAAATAAGTGTCTAATATTCTGTAAATAAAAGGGTTTTTAAAAGTGGGTTAATAATAAAAATAAAAAATAACATGACTTAGGCCTTTCTTGAGATAAGGAAAGCGAGATCAATGGAAGGACTCATCCATGGTCTCCATTAGTGGCAGGACTGGAACCAGAAGTAAGGTCTCCAATATGTAGTTCCCTCATTCTCTTCTTCCTACCATGTTGTTGGGCAGATAAAATGTATTATGCTCACTTTGTTAAAAATGGCGCTGCCCACGTGAGGCCATCGCCCAGGTGATATTAATGTGTGTTGAGAATCCTTGTAGCCTGGGGCTTGGTTTTGGGATTAAGCCTTTCCCACCCTTTTTGATGTGGGGTGGTACAATCCAATCATGCCTCAAAGAAGTGACTTTGTATTAGAGACTTCCCTGTTTTGTATATTGGATTAAAGGTTTGGATTTCTACACTATAAAATAGGGGCAGAACGGGAGCTTGCGCTCTCGGTTCCTGGGATTATTAGCATTAGAGGAGAGAGCAGAGCAGAAAGCAGAGAAAGACCACGTGGAGGAGGCCAGGAGAAGCAGCCAAGATGGCGGAGTGCTGAGTGAGATGCCAGTTTGTGTAGAGTTTGTATCTGGGATAAGGAAGGAGATGGGGAACAGAGGTGAATAAGTCTGGTGAGCTAGAAACCTTTGATTCTAGGAAACTCGGATAAGTCAGTAGCTTTGTGAGCACTGAATGTGAGTGGGGTTTGGAGCCCAGTGTGTGTTTTACTTGCCCGCCGGGTGCAAGCTAGGATTAAAGATGACAGCCCATCAGTTCTTGGCTCCGTTGTTTCTTTACCGACTGTCCGAATCCAACGCAAACCTGCATGGGCTGGGCTGCTGTGCTGGTGGCCCTGACCGTGACTACTGGCTTTACACATGTGCTGAAGGATTCTTTCCTCAAAAGCACTGATAAAGTCATAGCTATTTTATCTGAAATCCCATAGAAGCCTGGGCAGGGAAAGAATCCAAAGGGGTTATACCATGTACATTATAATTATTCATATAAATAGACATAATAAAATATACCACAAGAATGCCTAGTTCATAATGCCACTACAATTTGTCTTTTTAATTATTCCTCCAAACGTTTTTTTCCCCCTTATTTTCTTAGAATACTTTCCAAAATAGATCTACATTTTGTTGAGTTTACTCTCCTTTGTTTTACAAATAAGCCATGAGTTGCTTAGCCAGTTTGCTAAACAGTACAAGGGTTACAATGAGTCAGATAAGGATGTTTGTCCCTTAAGCCATTGAGTCACTCTAAAGGATCATGTTTTAAGGAACATTAGAATCTTAAAATCTTCTGAGGGAAAGGGACTGCAGAGGTCATCTATTCTGAAATTTCCCTAAAGCAGTCATTCATTAATGACCCTTTATTCTATAATAAAACAGTTCTGAAACTCTGCTATGTTTGGACGATGGTGAGTTTGATATTACTTCCTATCTTTCTATCAGGTGTCAGATAAAAAATAACATCATCACATATCTGCTCTTTTCATTTCCTGACTTTCTAATAGTCATTGTAATTTTGTGTGTGTGTGCTTTACCTTTTCTTCAAATTTTTCAGTATTTTATGGGAGTGGTAAATAGACTGTTTAGATCAAAACACTCTAGGCTCAGAGCCTTTCTTGGTCATTTCATAGCCATGTAATCTTGTAACTAATATCCCTGAATCTTAATTTCCTCATTTCCTAAACAGAGGTGCTTAATCACAAAACTAAGAGAAGGAGAGGTTAAGCACAGCGACCAGAACTCATTAGTAGTAACCATTAAAATTCTTACTGTAAGTAAATAATGGAGAGTTCTTCTCCTCCTCTCTAGCTGGCAATTTTTTGAAGTTGATTTTGATTTCCTGACTTCATTTTGGTTCATTTCTTTTCTCTAGAGATTTTTCACTCTCTTCAACAAATGTGAGCACAGAGGAGCTTTTGTGAGCCTTTTTATGTTCCCTACGCAGAGGTTCACTGGCTTCCAGGTACAGAGTTGCAGCTCCTCTCAGATGCAAAGACAAATAATGCATATGCTGGGAGAGAGCAGGAAGGCTGCCTCAGTACTCGTATTTCATAGTTCCCAGGGTCTCAAGTCAGATCAATTCTCTCATGAGTCTTCTTAAAAATTCCACATGGAAATATTTTCATGAAGGCTCTGATTCTGCAAAGGAGCTTTAAATTTTATTTTTCTTTATTTTTTATTTTATTTTTTTACAGAGACAGAGAGTGAGTCAGAGAGAGGGATAGACAGGGACAGACAGACAGAAACGGAGAGAGATGAGAAGCATCAATCATTAGTTTTTCATTGCGCATTGCAATACCTTAGTTGTTCATTGATTGCTTTCTCATATGTGCCTTGACCACGGGCCTTCAGCAGACCGAGTAACCCCTTGTTGGAGCCAGCGACCTTGGGTTCAAGCTGGTGGGCTTTTGCTCAGATGAGCCTGCGCTCAAGCTGGCGACCTCGGGGTCTCAAACCTGGGTCCTCTGCATCCCAGTCCAACGTTCTTTCCACTGCGCCACCGCCTGGTCAGGCTCAAATTTTATTTTTTATTTTTTTTACAGGGACATAGAGTCAGAGAGAGGGATAGATAGGGACAGACTGAAAGGAAGGGAGAGAGATGAGAGGCATCAATCATCAGTTTTTCGTTGTGACACTTTAGTTGTTCCTTGATTGCTTTCTCACTTGTGCCTTGACCACGGGCCTTCAGCAGACTGAGTAACCCCTTGCTGGAGCCAGCAACCTTGGGTCCAAGCTGGTGAGCTTTTTTTTTTCTTTTTTTTTTTTTCTGAAGTTGGAAATGGGGAGGCAGTCAGACAGACTCTCGCATGCTCCCGACTGGGATCCACCCGGCATGCCCACCAGGGGGCAATGCTCTGCCCATCTGGGGCCTTACTCTGTTGCAACCAGGGCCATTCTAGCACCTGAGGCAGAGGCCATGGAACCATCCTCAGCATCCAGGCCAACTTTGCTCCAATGGAGCCTTGGCTGCGGGAGGAGAAGAGAGAGACAGAGAGGAAGGAGAGGGGGAAGGGTGGAGAAGCAGATGGGCGCTTCTCCTGTGTGCCCTGGCTGGGAATCAAACCCGGGACTCCTGCACACCAGGCTGACGCTCTATCACTGAGCCAACCGGCCAGTGCCAGTGAACTTTTTGCTCAGGCCAGATGAGCCCGTGCTCAAGCTGGTGACCTCAGGGTCTCGAACCTGGGTCCTCCGCATCCCAGTCCGACACTCTATTCACTGTGCCACCGCCTGGTCAAGCAAATTTTTTATTTTAAATGTGCTAGATTGCTCTCGTTTCCTTGGTTCTTCCTGCTGATGGTCAGCTGTCAAGCCTAAATTGCTGTAGAAAACACAGTAGTACATGCATATTACCGCGTCACGCTGGATAGGAATGTTGGGACTTCAGTTGAATAGACTCATTCATCAACAAACTCTTTTCATAATGGTCCATCTGCCTAACTTTTTCCTTCTCTCTAATTGCAACCTATCACCCTATGTGCTTCTATTTTGCTGTATTCTTTGTTAAAACTTGATCAGTTGATGTTTAGGTATTATACGTCTACTCTGTTTCCTAAATGTTTCAAAGGTTTGTGAAATTTTTTGATCGCTGTCCCTTATTTTTTTCAACTAAAAGTTTACTTCTTTCCACCAAAAGTGATGCGACCCCAGTCTTATCACTGGTGTGAATTCATGTTACAAATTAATACGCTGCAACAGGAAAGCTCAAGGTTAGTCCAGAGCAAAATTGTGATGACTTCTCTTTCTTTTTTTGATTCCTGAGTGTGCCCTTCTCCCTTTCTTGTCCCTTCCCCGTTCATCTTACCTCAGTGAGCGTTCTTCCACCTCCTTCCTCCAGCCCCAGACTCATCCTTCCCTCATCCACCTGTTTCTACTCTCCTGGGGTTATTTTCTTGAGCAAAATTTAGAAAAAAAAAAAAAAAAAGAGGCCTTGCCCATGATCATGAATGCAGGAATGCCACTCCTGGGAATCTAACCTAAAGAAACAACTCATGGAAAGTAGAATGTCATAATCACAAAGAAGTCCATAGTATATATCTACAATGATAAACTGAAACGACCTGAATATTGTGTGTACAGCAGGTGGAATCATATTTGGAATCATATTAAAGGCTTTACAGTGACTTGGAACTGTATATCACAAAACTATTTGTGATATAATACAGTAGGAAATATAAAATGAAAAAAATTATGGATAGGATAATTCAAAGTTGAATATCACTTAACATTTGATTTCCATGAGTAAGATGAGTAATATTTTCTCTTTATCATATTTATAAATAGAATTAGTTATTATTGCCCATCCACTTGACAATGATCACTTTTAATTGTTTTCTATTCAATAATAACACATGAAATTATTTTAAGCTATAATAGACTTTTTAAGAACTCAATTTCTACAACTTTCTAATCTCTTAGGTTAAATTGAACATATTTACTGTGGAAATTTCTCTTGATTTTTAGGGGTTACAAAATATTATATCTTAATTTGCTAGGAGACTCCTGAGATTCTTTTCTGAATAAGTGTAGTCACCATTGTCTTAACACTTCATGCTATATTGCAAAATCTCCCCCCTCTGCCCTGAAAAATTATGATATTTAATATAAATGGTCTTATCTATTCAGAGAGCTGCTTCTTTTGACTTTGTATTTTCAGCTTGAGTCACAGGGAACAAAATAGTTCCAGATCCCACCATCCTGTTGAGCTCCTGATACCTATTTGATAGGCGTGGGAATTAGGGAATTGGTTATAGATCCATACTAAAGAACTTGAAAACTCTGGCGTATTACTCTAGCAGAAATGCTTGCCATGATTCTGAACAGTCAAGATGTAAAGTGAAAAGCTCTAAGTCATGGAGCAATGAATACTTGGTTATATATCTTTGAATATTTAATATTTAAAATAAAAACAGCTTAAACCTCAGAACCAAGCAATACTTCGTAAAACCACAACCAAGAAGAAGGCCCACTCTTTTCTATATTTCTACAACAAATGAATAAATAAAGGATTTGGTGTCATCCCTGAATTGGTTCGTCAGTCATAAATATAAGAAAACCTCGAGAAGAATAGTCTTAATTAGCGGTTAATGTGGTCTTTGCACAGAGAACTACTGAAAAACCAGAATTTTACTTCATTAGAGGTAGACATTATCTATTGATTTGTCCATGTGAATTCAAAATTTTATTACAGCCAAGAGAAAACTGAGTTTCTGACTGCTGTCAATGCTACTGCCAGTGAATTAGAGTTTTGAAATTGATGATAAAGACTTTTCCTGTGATTTTTAACTTCTTTATTAGTAAACAGCTTAAATCACAACCATGAATACAATATAAAAGCTCGATTCTCTCACGTGTAATCTAGAAGTACAATTGAATAAGGGAAGTCTTGGAGTTTGGCATTTTGTTCACTGTCATCTGGCTTCCATTCTCAGGTCGTAAGTTCCACCTCTGCCCCTTCTTTCTCAGCAGACAACTTTCTCTTGTATTTCTTAGGGAAGTGCTCTTAACTTCCCACTCTTCCCACTGAACATTATTAAAGCCACAACAATCGTTCTCAGAGAGTAGGAGGAATGTTCTTCCTGTTAACAGCTAAATCTTTCTGCACTGTTGATAACCTTGCCTTCCGTTTCCTCAAGAGCATTCCTATCTTATTCTATTAATTATGAATATTCCCACTCTCTACTTGATCTGGTTCTATTTACATGGTTCTTTAAGACTCTAGCACTTTAAAAAATGCCTCTTGCTTCCACATTCTCCTCATAAGTAACTTTATTTTATATTCTTCCCCTTCTCCCACCCCAGAGCAAAGCACCTTCTTCATTTCCTCACTTGTCCTCCTATTTTTCTCCCCTCTTCAAGTTGGCTATCTTTACAGCCTCATACTGAGATGTCTTGTGGTAACTTCACAGAAGACCAACTAATTTTCAAATCAATGGGTGCTCCTCAATCCATACTTCTGTATTTTGAAAGTTAGCATTTGTTTCTCTTGGTTTCATAGTATCTTCCTCTTTCTAAAAACTTTTCCTTTCAGTTTAATTTATTGGCTTCTATTTTACTACCCACGCTTAAATTTTGGTACTCTGTAAGGCTTTCATCTTGGATACTTTTTTAAAATTCTATATACTATCTCTGATTGATATCAACAACTCTTATATTGTAAACTAGCATTTTTTTTATATATATAATTTTATTTTTTTAATGGGGTGACATCAATAAATCAGGATACATATATTCAAAGATAACAAGTCCAGGTTATCTTGTCGTTCAATTATGTTGCATACCCACCACCCAAAGTCAGATTGTCCTCTGTCACCTTCTATCTTGTTTTCTTTGTGCCCCTCCCCACCCCCTATCCCTCTCCCATTCCCCCCTCCCCCCCCGTAACCACCACACTCTTATAAATGTCTCTTAGTTTCACTATTATGTCCCACCTACGTATGGAATAATACAGTTCCTGTTTTTTTCTGATTTACTTATTTCGCTTCGTATCATGTTATCAAGATCCCACCATTTTGCTGTAAATGTTCCGATGTCATCATTTCTTATGGCTGAGTAGTATTCCATAGTGTATATGTGCCACATCTTCTTTATCCAGTCGTCTATTGATGGGCTTTTTGGTTGTTTCCATGTCCTGGCCACTGTGAACAATGCTGCAATAAACATGGGGCTGCATGTGTCTTTACGTATCAATGTGTAAACTAGCATTTATTAAACCAGTGACTCCCAAATGGAATTCTAGGTCTGCACTATTCTATAGAGCTTTGTCTCCATATATTTGATGTCCTACTGGGTATTTCCACCTGTACATCCTGTATTCACTTTAAACCCAACTGCATACCATAAGTGCCCCTCAAAATAAGAGTAGATGCATTACTGTCAATGAATCAAATTATCGAATATTTGTTGGTTTAGGCTAAGTTACACTCTTATATCCTTGCATTTTAAGGTGAAATCATTCAAAGTAACTAATAGCTATCTACCAGAGAGATACCATTTGGGATATACATTCCTCATTGTCTAGAATCTTACAAGTGCTATAAATGAGCTCAGATAAGAAACACTGCATTAATTTGTAAGAGCTGGATGCTAACCAGGCATTGGTACTAAGCAGACCTCTCAAGAAAGAGATGGATGGCAATCAGCCTTTTCATGGCACTTATCAATAGTTCACTAAAATCATGTCTGGGTGTATTATCTCTCCTTGTTACTATCTAATTGCAAAGATACATTACTTGTTAAGTAACACATTATAAAAACAAGTTCCACAGAATACTAATTTAAGTTATAATTTTTATTTTCTATTAGATTCAATTTAAAGACAAATACCCATATTTGACTTTTGTTTTCAAGGTAAACTGTACAATAGTTTTACAAATGGATTTCTAGATAAAATAAATACACTACCCAACACAAAACTGAGCTTTTAAAATGCTAATATTTTTTGTAAAAATTCTTACATACCCAAGATTTTCCCAGAGAATAAGAATGCATTGCACAGCAGGAGTACGTAAAATGGTAAAGGACTAATAACAAGACAGAAAGGTTGACTGAATAAAGTTTAAAAGTAAGCTAAAAATATACAGATTATATGATGGTGGTATTTCAGATTTCAGATCAGTAGGTGGCATACTTAATAAATAAATGTAAGAAAACAATTATATTGATCCCTACCTCATACCATATAGAAAAATAATTTCTAGAAAAATTAAAGCATTAATGTAAAAGTAAAAAAATTTTGATGTCTCATGTGGTTTAGTTGGTCAAAGCAATGCTTGCATTTATCCTATTTCTTGTAATACCTTGGAAAAGCACTTTATGGAAAGGATTGGTGGAAAGTAAATAAGTGTGTCCCTCAATTCTAAATTCAAGCAATACACTTGTCAACGTCTTTTTTTAATTCGAATTGTTTTATTGTCATGCTCCAAAAAGAAGAGAGGGAGAAAAAGATAAAAAAACTCACAAAGAGTCTGACCCTGACAAGGACCATAGGGGATGGGAACAAAATAAAGGCTCATGTTGCCTTATCTTCTCAGAAATAGTCAGATTTTTAAATGCAGCATGAACAAATCATAAATAAATATTCTAAATTAATGTAAAAATTCTGGGAAAAATTTTTTAATTTCTTTGAACCTTATCACAAATATCAATGTCAGTTTATGGGTTGGCATCTAAAAGGAAAAAGATCTTAACCTAGTCACTCAGCATTGTGTCATTTGTATGTAAAAATAAAAGAAAGAAATTCTTGGAATCGCAAGTTCTTAGACAATTGTCTGTGCAAGAATTCTTTCTGTAAAATATATGATGAAGTATAATCCAGATGCCCAAACCTGAATTATATGTAAACTCTCCAATTAGATTACATACAGAGAAAACCAAACAAACAAATAAACACCTTTGATGATCATTTGAAACCATGTTCTCATTGGTTATTGCTCAATAATAGTAAGAAAAGGGTCCTACAAGGAGGAGTTACTGATTAGTTTAAATAATTGGAGTCAATTTTAGATTACATTTTAAAATAATAAAACAAAAGTGTTCAAGGACAAAAAATAATAGGAGTTTCTGATACTGGAATGTAATCAATAAGCTATGAGTTGGCATGGTTTTGAGGATATGCCTCATCTCCTCTAGAAGAGAATGAACAGTAATATAATAAAAAATATATAACTATATATTCAAAATATATATATAACTATAGCATCTGGAAAAGAGGGAAATTGGGTTAATTATTATGAAAGAAAATAAGTAAAACCAATACTTCAAAAGAAGATTTAAAAGAAGTAATTAGAAGTACATAAAACAAGTTTAATTATTGACACTAATAAGATAGCTATATTTAATACTATAGAAACATGGGAAAATATTTGATACAGTGCTAAGTGAAAGAGTAAATTGGCAAACTGTATGTTTATTTACACATATGGATGAGCCAGCCCAGGAAAAAACAAAAATAGAAATAGGCAATCATATGTAAAACTATGGGTAGTTCCTTTACTTATTCATAAAACTTAAAAAATACTTTTAAAAGTTTTTTTAATTTTAAAAATAATAATCTTATTATTATTAAATTATATTAAAATAATTTAAAAAGATTTAAATATGTCAAAATTCAGTTGTAAAACATATGTCCATTTGCCAATTCTGACAGAGTAATTTGGCTACATGACAAACAGTGGCTTCTTTATCAATATTAAAAATATGCAGAGAATTATTAATCGACTGTCTAATCATATCTCTGCATTAGATGATGGGAAGATATCTGTGAGTCGACAGAACCCATATATTGACTAAGGATATGTTTGCACTAGAATAAATAGATCTCTTCTTAAATTTGGAAGGGCTTCTAACTGAGAATACACTATGTACAATTTTAGAAGTAAAAACAAAAGTCTGTGTGTGACATTTGCTGATGCTAAAAATGATACTTAAATACAAACACAATTTCCCATTGGAGAAAGAAGGCTTGCTGCTAAAATGGGCACGTTGCTTTCAGAAGTTACTTCTGAACTCTAGGCAACTCTCCACAATGAATCTGCCTTCTCCAAAATCAGATATGTATCATGGAATTTAAGATAATCCAAAATTGCAAAGCATTGGTCCCCACAATAGCAGAGATTGTACAAAAATTGAACACTTAGGGGAAAAAAAGGAATCTTTAGATATAAAGTAGTGCTTATTGCAACGCTGTTTACTCTTTCGTTGTGTTCATGATCTTAATTTTGAAAAAGTCAGTCTTATCTCACCTTTATCTTTCTCACACTCTCTGTTCCAACCAGACTGTCTGACTCTGTAACTCAAACCAGCAAACCTAGTAGCAACACTTCTTTCGCACTGTCTTTTCCATCTTTTATCTTCCATTTTCACAACCATCAAAATTCCAGTAATTCTACAAAGCTCATATTAAACCACAGTCCTTCATGGAGGGATCCCAGTGACCTCTCTCCTCTTGGCTGGAATAAGCCTTGCTTAATGAACCACCCACTGAACACATAAGGCTGCTCTGTACTGTTCGTCATCTTTGAAGTCCCCACAGCTTTTTGCTCAGTCTCCTGAGGGTCCGGATGATAACTTCCCCTCTGTGTATCCCCAAAGCATTCAGAACTGTGCTCTAGAAGCTAGCATTCTTCTAGAGAAAGGGGGGTCTTGGAGGAATGTTAGAATTTACTGTCCAAGCATAAGTGAGAAACAAACAAAATATTTACGGAACATTTTAGTACAATACATTTACAAATAGAGGCTTTGGTGTTCTCACAACTTACAGTTCAATGTGAACAAATAATTACTTAAACTCAAAAAGGAAAATATCAACCAAGGTTCACTAAAAGAAGTGTTTTCTTTGCTAATCATTTAAACTTATTTTTAAGTCTACCTCTACCTCTAGTCAAAACTATAGAACATGACATACAGGCTTTTACTTGCTGAAAAATACTTTGTTGGCTTTCTTTTCAAAAACTTGCCTAAAAATAAGGAAGAGTCCTCTGTCTTCATTCTTCCTGTTAAACAAATGGAGCTGTTTGTTGGCGTGTGTGCATTTAGCCGGCCTTTATTCCCACTTGGATTTCTCCTTTCTGATTTCAGTGGTATTAATCACAAAGTGGATGCTGGGTTTGTGCAATTGTGTGCCTGTGATCACACACATCCTTAAAATAAATGCGAGGGGCATGGGTTTGTAAAGAGGCTTTGAATTTCCCGATTTCAAGTTGCACTTCTAATCATTAAGGCAATTGGAATTCTCTTTCTGGTCCTTTCAGAGACTATTATAAACCGTTACTATCTACCTGCTTTTCAGACTTAAAAGTTCTTGAAGGCTTTCCCTTTATCTTTGAAAGGAGGCAAACAGCTCTATTGTCACCATCGGCCTCCACACACAGCACGAGAGGGATGGCCATTTTCCCTTCTGTAAGGATTGAATTGTCATTTGATCTGCCCAGGACTTTGGGATGTGATATTTGTAATCTGAACTTCCCAGAGACAGCAAAAACAATTAAGTAATTCGGGTGAAGCCCAGTCCCAGGGATCTGGGCTATGACATTTACTACATCACTTAATTATATAGAGAAATAAACATTCATAGAATAAGTTGAGATTTTAATTATACAAACAGGCAGGTATGGAAAACATCTTCACATCCCCCCTGCACATCTGTCTATCTTCATTTTTGTCTTTGTCTTTGCTTTTACCATTTCTCTCCCACTAAGCCGGAAATCACAGAGCATCTCAAGGTTCTGTTCTGATTCCTCTTAACTCTCACTGCCCTTCCTTCTTGAGCAAAATAAACTAGTTCTGAGGTTTCCTTTACCTTCATCAAGTTGATCTGATGTATTGCCTACTCACACCTTTTATTTATTTGCCAATTTATATGGCCCTACGAGGTGACTTATAGCTCCTTGAATTCCATATACCCATGACGTAACTCTCTCCACCTAACCTCACCAAGAATCAGAGTTCCTTCTCCTGTATTCCCAATTCTAGTGGGGTGACCACCACCCACCCAGGTCAAGCTAGAAATCTGTGAAAACCTCCTGGACTTCTTACCTACATTCTCCATATCCAAACAGTCTCCATCCACTGACAGCTTGTACTAAGCCACCATTATATTGTCACTGGTACCACCTCCTAACTGCTTGCTTTATAGGATTGCTGAGAAACCAACCCTAAGTGAAAGCAACCTCCATCTACACATATACACCAAATAAGGTTGTTTGGAAATTTTCTTTCATTGTTTTACAAGGTTATTGAATAACATATTCAAATTCTATAACCATTAGCTATAAAAGTTGCTAAGGTAGTTTGGCTGAAGTAATTCCATTTGAATTTAGGCACCTGTACCAGGCTTTGAAAAACGTGTAAGTGTGTGATTGACATGTTAGATACGAGCTTCAGAAGATTGGTGAGTTATTCTTGAGCAGGGTGCTCTAGACACTGACCATCTAGCCAATCTTACCACTGAATGTCCACTTATCTTCAAATCAACTAACTTCCCAGCCCAGGCATGCCTTGACACCCCCTCTCTAAAAAAAATAAAAGAGTAAGAAATCTACGAGCTGGCTGTTTAAAAAGGAGTGAAGAATAGCTAACCCTCCAGCATACACACTAGACCTAGGAAGATACTGTTGTACCTTCCAAAAAACATTCTGTACAAAGGAGTCAGCTTTCTGCAGACAGTGGATCTTTTTTTTTTTTTTTTTTTTTGTTTTTTTTTTTCTGAAGCTGGAAACAGGGAGAGACAGTCAGACAGACTCCCGCATGCGCCGGACCGGGATCCACCCGGCACGCCCACCAGGGGCGGTGCTCTGCCCACCAGGGGGCGATGCTCTGCCCCCCAGGGGGGGGTGCTCTGCCCATCCTGGGCGTCGCCATATTGCGACCAGAGCCACTCTAGCGCCTGAGGCAGAGGCCACAGAGCCATGCCCAGCGCCCGGGCCATCCTTGCTCCAATGGAGCCTTGGCTGCGGGAGGGGAAGAGAGAGACAGAGAGGAAAGCGCGGCAGAGGGGTGGAGAAGCAAATGGGCGCCTCTCCTATGTGCCCTGGCCGGGAATCGAACCCGGGTCCTCCGCACGCTAGGCCGACGCTCTACCGCTGAGCCAACCGGCCAGGGCTCAGACAGTGGATCTTAAGAGCATTCTAACCACTCAACTCTGCCCAGTCGCTACACCTATCTCCTCCCCCTCATTGAACTCAGCCTGGAACTTAATTCCCTTTTTAATTAATGTATCTTCACTTTTGCTACTGGTTATTGGAGAGCAGCATTGCTTTGCTTGTATTTTGCTCCTATTTTGATTGAAGTTCAAATCAAATAAATTTTTTAAAAGATGTTATTTATTTATTTATTTATTTATTTATTTATTTATTTTAGACAGAGGAGAGGGAAAGGTCAGGGAGAAATAGAAAGCATCAACTCGTAGTAGTTGCTTCTCATATGTGCCTTGACCGGGCAAGCTTGAGGTCTCAAACCAGTGACCTCAGCATTCCAGGTTGACGCTTTACCCACTGCACCAGCACAGGTCAGGCCAAATTCAATCAATTAAAATAGGTATAATTTTATGTACATGCAATAACAGAGGATGTGTGACATGTAACATGGTATAAAAAGCATAGTATGTTCAGCGTGATGAGAGAAGAAATGCAGAGTTAAATGGGAGCCCCAAAGCAGGGCACTTAGTCCACATTTGATAGGAGAATGGTTTGAGATCTTTCTGGAAACGTGTCCTGTCAGCTGAGACTTGAAGAAAAAGGAGCGAGTGGAGTGGGCGCTCCTGACAGGAGGAAACGGTGTGTGTGAAAAACCAGAGGAACAGAGAATGCAGTACTTTCGAGCCACTGAAAGTTTGTTTCTTGTGGCTTGAGGAGATGACGGTGGATGGGGTGGGGTCAGCGAGGAGCCATTGATGAGGGCAGCACGGGCCAGGCTAGCGAGCCTGAGGCCGGGTCAGGATTTAGTTGAAGAGCAATGGGGAACGGTAGGAAGGTCTTACACACGGGAGGATCTGATCAGAGATGTGTCTGGGAAGATCACTTCGCAGGACTGTGAAGAAGAGATTGTTAGGAAAAGCACTGGAGGCAATGGGACCAGAGGAGCCTGCTCACGGAGCTCAGAGGAAGGGGACGGAGACCTGCCTGCTTCAGGGAACCCTCAGTGTGTCATCCAAGAACCTGAACTCCCACATGTCATTTCCCCTCAAATGATAGGATCTTCCACGTACAGGCACATAAATACAATTGTCAGAGGCTATTGGGAATCTGTAGCTAAACACACAGATAAATTTGAAAGTGTCTAATTCTGACTCCCTCCCCATGGAGAGTGCCAGAAACCACCCTTCTTGAGGATGGAGAGAGAAAGAAGCACTGTGTGCTTTTCTATCTAATGCTTAAGCTCAGGACTCTTATAATGAAAGAACTGGAAGCTTTTCTATGTAATGCTTAAGCTCAGGACTCTTACAGTGAAAGAGCCATGTGCTTTTCTATCTAATGCTTAAACTCGGGACTGTTATGATGGAAGAACAGGCAGGGACTGGATTCTCTCTCTCCGCCTGGTGTCTGACAATCTGAGGGCCCACAAGGAGACCAATGTAGACCTAGCAGCCATTCCCTGTCCTGTTCCCTCTCAATACAGTTTTGTTTGACTATAGTTTCAGATAAGAACTGTTGCCAAACAAATGTAAACCATTGGACTGAACTGTCTGAATACCATCAGTACACATTAGTCATGTGTGGGAAAGCCACAGGGTCACAGCAGTGAGGCAGTCACACCCTTGTCCCCTCTCTCCCCGTCACTTTGGTTACACACCACATTCCACA
This sequence comes from Saccopteryx leptura, assembly GCF_036850995.1. Classification (NCBI taxonomy): domain Eukaryota; kingdom Metazoa; phylum Chordata; class Mammalia; order Chiroptera; family Emballonuridae; genus Saccopteryx; species Saccopteryx leptura. The sequence goes on along the minus strand of NC_089505.1, from coordinate 13,927,752 downwards.
TCTGTGGGCTGTGAACATGCTGGCTTCACAATCCAGCAAGATGTCAGCGAACTTGGAGCGAGAAAAAAGGGTCCCAATCCCAGCTCTGCTGCCCATTCAAAGTTCGTTGCTTCATTTGAATATTAAATATTTAATTTCTTAAAACGAAGTAGCAGGATTAAGTTTTCTTACCTTTTTTTCTAGCTAGAAATCGTGGTTTCATGAGTCATATAAAACATCAGACTCCCAGACTGGGAAGAACAGTGAAATGAGCACAGATACAGGATATTAGAACAATGATTAAGAAAAAACAGAGCTTATCAAATAACCACATCTCCTGCTTCCTAGACAGTGGGGTGATCTTTCCTGAGGCCCGGGCGTCAGCAGCCCTGGGGAGGCTGCACTGAACTCAGGTCTCCTCCGCCAGGGCCACTCTCTCCCTCTGCCAAGACCTGATCCGTGGTTGAGGTTTGGCCTGTGCCAGCACACTGACCTTTCCTCCCGACAGGCATTAGCAGTGGATCCAGCCTCTGTCCCTGGAGGGACTTGAGGAGCATCAGGGGTCTGGATGGGCTTCCAGTTTCTGTTTCAGCCACAAGCTTCAAACACCAACTGCTCACCAATCCGACAGGTCTGCTCAAGGCTAGAGTAACCTTCCTCCAAGTTAATACAATGTGAGCTCTAGTCCTTGTGCGACTTGGCCGTTGTAACACAAGGGTAGCCATATTCATGCTCATTACATATGTATCATTTATTTATGAACACTAAAATTATTTACTTATTTATGAACACTGAAATTTAACTTCTACATAATTTTCACATGTCGTAACATTTCTTTCAGCCTTTTAGAAATGCAACCTGACCTATGGTAGCTCAAGAATTAAAGCTTCGATCTAGAATGCTGAGGTTACTGGTTTGAATCCCCAGGCTTCCCTGGTCAAGGCACATATGGGAGTTGATGCTTTCTGCTCCTCCCCTAGCCTCTCTCTCTCTCTCTCTCTCTCATTCTCCTCTCTAAAATGAATTTTTTTAAAAATGTAAACATCATTCTTAGTTTGAAAGAGGTAAAAACCAGAGTTCTGCCATATGTAGTTCATGGCCAGCAGTTGGCAGACATGACCTTGTCTGGGCCTAATGCCTTGGGATGACCTTGGGAAAGCGGGTGGATCTCAGGCCGAGTGTGACTTAGGGTGAGGTGGGCAGACAAAGCTGTCAATCTAGAGCCCAAAGAGCACCTCTAAGGCATTTCACCTATGATAGCAGTAAGGATCCTCTGTTAACACTTCACAATGAAGAAAAAAGAGTCAATCTGGGTTTCTGCCTGCCTCCTAAGCTTGGAAATTCCTTCTATTGCATTGCCCTATATTCAGCATGTTTTAGTTCAGAATGCCACTTCAATCTCTCTGTTCTTGGTCCTGTTGGTGAGAGAAGGAGAAGGGAGATGTCCGTATTTTTATGTGCTTCTGTTTTCCTTAACTGACGTGTAAGAATCAACAATGGTATAAACAGTCACAGAAAATTACAAGTTCTTATCAGAAAAGTAAATGAAGATCAGAAGGTCTAGCTCTCACTCCAGATTTGTAATTAACCACTAGCTTGACATGGCAAACATTATTTTGGACATCAGAATACTTGTGTGTACAAGAAGGATCTTGGAATTTGTTCTAACTGTATGAACAAATAGTAGTTCTTCTTATAAACATCACTTTACCAAGAAGACTGAAGGTAGAAAATTTAGTTTTGCTAGTGATGTGGAATAATTGCTATAGATATGTCAAAGTTTGGAAAAAAACAGATTTCAAAAGTGAATTCATAGTTGTATTTGTGTATTTAATTAGTTTCATAGTAAAATATGATAAATTCAACAATACATTTTTTTATATTTATATTTTTGAAATATCTATAATATATTTGGTTAAAGGTTCTGTATTTGCATTCATTACTTTGAAAGAATGGAAAAACACATTTAAAAAACTTGTGCTTTAAGACTGAACCTGCAGATGGTGCTATGATCCCATTTTAAAATACAGTTTTGCTAGTTTAAGTTTCTAAAAAAAATTACATAGTTTATTTAGCTTCTTTTTATCCAGAGGTAATAAATTGAATTATTTCTCATTACTTCCGTGTTTCATTATTATAATTGGATACTGTCCTTACCATTAAAAACATCCACTGTAGTTACTTTTTGTTATTGCTAAATACTTCTTTTGACAAAATAATAATCACTTTTATGTCTTTTTTTCTTTTATATTTTTCTGTCTAGAATTCAGCATCAGTTTTTCTGTAGCTGTCAGTCAATTTGCTTTCCTGTTGCTGTTTCTAAATAAAATTGCTTCGCTAAGAATTGGGTGACAGAGAACGAAGGATAACAAAAAATCATATGAGAATCATTTCAACCTCTCGTTTGTGATAATCAGGTAAAGAAAGATTTCCTGGAATTAAGCCACAGGGACTCTGGCTGAAGTCAGAGCTGTCAACTGGGAAACAAATTTCCAGACATTTTAAAATTTAATTCATTTGATTTTTCTTTTTAACTGGGTTAGAAAATATGATTATGCATAGCAGAACATTCTTTTACTGGATCGGTCAGATTCTGTATGAAGCAAACAGATACTAAAATCATAGAGCGGTAGAAAGAATGGGACCTTACAGTCATTCTCCCTGGAGGAACTTAGGAACAAAAATGTAGAAGAATGCATGCACTGGAAATTTTAAAAAAGAAAAAGAAAGATAACATTTTACTTTCTTGTCCATAAAGTTGTTGACGTGCTGTATTTTTACCTTAAACCCTGGCTAAATGTATGCTAAGCCATTTTGAGAGGAAAACCCTCAAATAGAAATTAAGTGTTTATCAAAGCACAGTGCTCTATATGTGCTTTACAACTATCTAGCTCTTTGCAACCATCAAGTGATTGGGTTGGAAATGCTCAAAAGTTGGTGTGGTTGTGGGTTTATTCGGGAATGGGGAAAAGCCTAATTCTTCAAACTGTAAAGATTTATAAAAATGATAGTAGAAGTTGAGAAAGAACAAACATCGAATCCCTTGAGGTAGACAGTCTGATCATTTAGTTTTTGGCTCATTTGAGATTATGTATATGAAAGTGCATTGGGAATGGTGATATTCTATAGAAATGTACATATCAGTGTTACTACTACATTTTACAACAGTGTGCATATGATACTGGCTTAGAGCTGGTCTCAAACAATTATGCCGAGAACAGTTTCAACATAAAGGAATTATAATAATAGAAAGATGGCACATTACCTTTAGATGCTTTTAAAATTGGGATAGATTTCAAAAAAGATTACGTGAATTAGGATTACGTGAATTAGGATGTAGCATAAAATTTTTTTTGAAAAAGCTTTAGGAAATTTAATGTTTTGTAATAAAAAAGAATATACATTTGTAAGCATAAAACCTTGTGTTTGTTGCTTTTTGAATCTATTCCTGCACATAAAATTTCTATTTTCTGGAAGAAAGTCAGTGGTTCCGACGATACTACTAATCAATTGCTTATGTTATTACTGTTAATTAAAAATTAAAACATTTCAAAATACACTTGGTACCTTTTTATCTTTATCTATAGAAGAGTACGTTTCCTTTTCATCTTTTACATCTTGAAGTCACTCACTGTAAATTTATATAAATCAGATATAAAGACAAGTAAGAACATCAAGTCCTATCACTGTGGGAGTCAGGCTGTGACGTCATTCGGAGCTTTGTGATTGCTCAGCCCTATGTACAAGCCCTATAAAATGAGGGGCTTTGAAATGCTGGTCAGGGTAGAGTGAAAGCAGCGACTGGCAATAACACCCAACCCTTAGCCAGTGCCAGTTGTAGTTCAACTCTAAGGGCAAGAACTGCTGGAGCCAAGAAAAGTTTCTCAGTCACCCGGTATGTATAGAAAGGCCGCCACAGCTTCTCAGACATTCAAATGACTGAATTTTCTTAATCCTTTTGGTTGAAAGACACTTTTGCTGCTGGTGTTTTTCCTCATCACTGTGTTCTATGTAACACGTTCGAGTAGGTGTTGTTGTGGTGGTAGTGATATATAAATTTTTGACTGAAGGATTCAGTCAGTATATTTGTTTTTGAAGCTTTTGACTTGTTTTCTAAGTGCTGTCTTTGCTATATCATATGTCAGTTATGTAAACCCAGGAAGCATTTATTTTCCTCTTTAAGTTTAAATGCCTTAATTTTTATTAACAGAAAGAGAAACAGACCATGAACTCCTAAGTTTCTATCTAGAAACTACTTAAAAGTATTATGAATATATGTATCAGATGTAAGAAACAATATTATTATATATATTTCTTTCTACAGCAGAAATTATTTTAATGATGACATATGGTTTAATGATTTTGTGGTATAAATTATCACTATGAATTGAGTTAAGTTGTTCATACCCAAGAATAAGGAAATAAGTTTCCAGTAATATCTACCATTAAAAGCCAAAACAACTTCTGTATGTACATATAAATATATGTAGATAAACCGTATATACGTATACATAAATACATATATATATACACATTAATAAATAGGTGATACTCCAGTTTTATATTTGTCAAAAGCTAACACTTAACATAGAAGAAATAATCAGTTTCTTAAAACTGTTAGAAAAGATACTAAATTTGAATGTCACAATCCTGTTATAAGCAGATGGTCTCCCAGGTTATTTCCAGCACTATAAGAATATGCTTTTCAATATATACTTGGGCCAACTATGTGCCTGGTAAGAGATGGGCAGCAATTGAAAGGGACCCTATCTTTATTCAAGTACCTTTCATTGAGAGAAATCCTCTTGATTACAAAGGATTCATATTGCAGTTTAACTTTTGTATAAGATGGAAATAATTTTCCAAACTCTGAATCTTCAAAAACTTCTTCTAGACACTTAGAATCTTCCTGAAAATTATGAAAGCATCTATTTGTAAATATACATGTACCTCTATGTTTGTTGTGGTATTATTCATGGTGGCCAAGACATAAAAACAACCTGTTTCCTTTGATGGACAATTGGATAAAGAAGCAATGGTACATACAGACAGTGGGATACTACTCAGCCATAAAAAATGATGAAGTATTGTCATTTTTTTCAAAAAGAATACTATTATAATAACTATCATGCTAAATGAAATAAGTCAGGCAGAAAAGTCCAGAACCATATGATTTTACTCATATGTGAGATATAAAACAGAGAGTTATTAATGAACAAACAAAACAAAAAAGCAAACTGATAGACACAGATGGGAGAATATAGTGGTTTCCAGACGAGATATAGGTTGGAGGGAGAAGAGGTCAAATATATGGTGATGAAAGGGGCTAGACTTGGAGTAGTGAGCACACATGAAATATATAGATGATGTGTTATAGAATTGTACAGCTGAAATTAATATGAGGATATTAACAAATGTTAACCCAACAGAACTACCGGGCTGGTGACATCTGTGGTTGGGAAATCTGATGGACTTTTTCTTTTTCAGTGCACAGAGATGGAAACCAAAATAGGGTCCCAGCTCCTCCTGCTCCTGCTCCTTCTCAGCGGGCTCTTCTCACAAACGTTGATATGGCCTCTTTTGGGAGCTGAAGGTCTGAGATAAGTTCCCTTTCAAGTCAGGCAGTTGAATCTTCTGTTTTCATTTAAATGAGAGTTTCTTTCATCTGGAAACCAACAGTCTTGTTCTCTGTTTCTACAACTCTGTTTCTTTTTTGTTTGTTCATTTATTTTGTTCTTTAGATTCCACATATAAGTGAAATGACACCGTATTGGTCTTTCTCAGACCATAATTTAAATTAAAAAAAAAGATTTTTTCTTTCTGTTATTTTGGAAAACTCAATTTTTAAAATTATATATTATGGATTACATATTTTGTTTATATAGTAACCAAGATATTTTAATGTTAGGTCAACATGATTATTCCCTTGTACATGCCTTAGTAAAACTGTATGAATATATAAGATTAGAAATCAGCCCACGAAGGTCATTAAATTTGAGTAACTATTCAGTGTTGGGGAAATGTTTTGGATTTGATCAGTAGAGAGGAATATATTTACACCAAGGTTAATCTTTGAAGTTAAGTTTTGAGACTTAAAGAAAAAATGTACTTGAGTAATGTTTCAGCCAAACAATACAAAACATCAGTAAATAAAGAGCTCCCAGTTTTCATATTAAATATTAATTTTTTTCAAATTTTCTATTTTGAATGAAATCTTTCTTCCTATGAAAGATGTGACCAAGGAAGTATACATTGCTTAATGTTCTGATAGAATTGAGCTGACTAGCTCTTATGCTTGGTACATTCAGATTATAAAGTTGTAGTACATCAATTTTGTGGGATAAACTGAATGTTATTATTTATAATCCCATAAACCATAAAAGTCATTGTCAATTATGTTATCATATTTTTTAAATAGGTAATACTTCACGATTTTAAGTGTCTTATTTCAAATGATTGTAGAAATACATAAGCATTACTTTCAGTTAAGAAAATTTATCATACTTCTATTGTTTTGTTTGTTTGTTTGTTTATATGTTGCTTAACACAATGCCATTTGAAAAAGCAAATAAACTTGATCATGCTTCATTAGAAGAAAACCATGACATGTTGCAAAATGCATTAACTGAAAAAGGCAGGTGAGTTCATTTTTATGGAGTACTATTTTAGAAAAGTACTTTTGGAATATAAATATTTTATTTTTCCATGAAGTTCCTTCTACAGCAGGGGTCCCCAAACTATGGCCCACGGGCCACATGTGGCCCCCTGAGGCCACTTATCTGGCCCCCACCGCACTTCCAGAAGGGGCACCTCTTTCATTGGTGGTCAGTGAGAGGAGCATAGTTCCCATTGAAATACTGGTCAGTTTGTTGATTTAAATTTACTTGTTCTTTATTTTAAATATTGTATTTGTTCCCGTTTTGTTTTTTTACTTTAAAATAAGATATGTGCAGTGTGCATAGGGATTTGTTCATAGTTTTTTTTATAGTCTGGCCCTCCAACGGTCTGAGGGACAGTGAACTGGCCCCCTATGTAAAAAGTTTGGGGACCCCTGTTCTATAGCATAGCACTACAGGATTCCATGTGTCATGGCCTCATCCAGCCTGATCTACTGCAGCTTGTGTGGCTGTATATTACTTCCATGTAGAGAGGTTGTAACAAGCCAGGATGGACTAATCATTCACATGCATTCTGTTGCACAACTGTCAACATAATAAATTGCACCCATTCTAGTAAAACTTTAGCAAGTAGGATTCCAGGATAGAGGAAATTCTAGGGTGAGAGTTTTATGTTCATGTAAAGAAAAGACATCTATTAATAAAAGCTACCCATTCACAGAAGTGTCTGTGGAGCAACAGTCAAGTAGAGACAGAGTGCTCTCTACTGAAGACAATGTATAAAAGCTTCCCCTTTAGGACAGAGAAGTTGGTGGATAGGCCTTAGGGTCCTCTCTCTGTTAAGAGAATGTGATTTCATATATTTTGGATCAGAAATAGCAAAGGGCATAATAAAATTTTGCTCAAATCAGGATAGTATTTCTTATAAATGTTTTGATTATGAGTAGTAGAATATGTACCATAGATAAATAAAAAGAAAGTAATTCAAATATAACATATTTTCTTTCCAATGTCTCAGAGAAGAATTAGTTTTATAAATTCTATGAGAGCATTATTTAACATTGTAATATATTTCTAAAACTTTTTTTTAATTTTGCAAAATTTTGCGATGCACCTTTAAGAATATATATTAACATAAGTGACAAGATAATATCTTTTGTTATGTTTTCAGGACTCTCCTTTTATATTTAAGTTTGCACAAAAAGCCTTCATGACAAGCTGATGAATTTCTCTTCTATTTATTAGGTCATATTAATATTTTAGAAAACCACTTCTAAAATAAGGGCTATCTTTATTTCTGGTTTCAGGGATGTCACACACATTGATGAAGGTTTCTACGGTAACTACAGTAGTCTTTTGAATCAACCTGACTTTGAGTCGCTTGTTGGAAAATGATCTAGGTAAAGAGATTTTAGTATTTTTATCAAACACATTACCATTACTTAATTTGAAAATTATATTTTACTGTTAATGATTTATTTACATTGTTGCAAATTGATAACCTTTATATATATATTGATAACCTTTATATATATATATATATATATATATATATAGAGAGAGAGAGAGAGAGAGAGAGAAAGAGAGAGAGACAGTCAGACAGGCAGGGAGAAAGAGATAAGAGGCATCAATTTGCAGTTGCGTCACTTGAGTTGTTCATTGATTGCTTCTCATATGTGACTTGACTGGGGGGGCTCCAGCTGAGTCAGTGACCTCTTGCTCAAGCCAGCAACTGTGGGCTCAAGCCAGAGACCCTGGGCTTCAAGCCAGTGACTTTGGGTTCAAGCTAACAACCATGGGATCATTTTGATGATCCTATGCTCAAGCCAGAGACTCCACGCTTAAGCTGGTGAGCCTGCACTCAAGCCAGAGACCTTGGGGTTTCAAACCTGGGTCTTCAGAGTCCAAGATCAAGATTCTATCCACTGCACCACCACTGGTCAGGCACTAATTAATAGCTCTTGATAATGTTCAATTTAGTTAAATATACCAGGCCTATGGGTTAGGAAATAGATTTTCTTGTAATAAATGCCACTGCATTCTGACACGCTTGTATATTTTAGCAGGGATCATTTGTAAATCTGCAATTAAATGAATAAGACCCAGTAAACACTAAATAAGACATAGTATAAACTGAGATAAATCTTAAGGTTAACCATAGCACTTGTTTTTGAATTTTCCTGCTCTAACCAAGCATTGGAAGATTTTTTTCTTTAAAGGACCAATAGGTGACAATTTAGGTGGCACTCTTTAGATGTCATAGCTTCTGAAAGAGAATTGATTTATAAAGAACTTTTCTTCCCAGTGACAGAACACAGCTTCAAATACTCCCCCATACAACAAAGCATTTGCTTGGTCAGTACAGAATGTGTCTTAAAGCCCTCTTCGAAACAGTCAAAATATGTTGGATTATCCTCCCTCCCTTCTTCTTTCTTAGCCTTAAGTATATTTTTATTTTAGTGTTTTTGTGACAGAACATTAGTTGGATGTTGAAATTCCATTTTATCTGGCAGTACCAAGTAATACTGAACTGTGGTGCATATATATATATATATATAACTCTTTGCTTTGCTTTTCTCACATTTTTTAGCCATCACGTTTCTGAATACCAGAAACCAAGTCAACACCATTCAGATGCAACTTACACTGACCAATATTTCCGCCTTTTACAAACTGAGGCTTGGAGGAAATACTTGAAATCAATTGTTGAGAAACAGAGGTAAAGAAACAAAACTTGCTAAAATGAGAAAATATAAATGACTTTCAAAATAGAAGCTATGTGTTTAACCTTGTCTATCTCTCTATCTCATTGGGCTCTACCCAAAATGCATTGCCAAGAAATTAGTGCCTCTACAGGTATGGCTCTAGACATTCTTATTTCTTAAGACCTTCCTGGTTGATTCTAATGGGTCTCAAGGTTAAAAATGAAGACTGGAGGGGTATCTAGTTTAAACCTGGAAGTAAGCTTTATCCAAAGAGCTGATTTTTAAAACAAGAGCAGTCAAGGAGCAATCTGTTATCTGATAGAATTCCCCTTATTTGCATTTCAACTACCTTAATTTACAAAATTAAGCCATGAGTTTTTTGTCTCCTCAGATTCTGTAAAACCTGTGTTTCCCTGGGGTGTGTAGATACTAGAGCACTATAAATAGGAATTTCGTTATTTTTGTTTAGATGGTGAGTATTACAGACAATTCTGGTTGGGTGAGATCAGGCAAAATAACCCTCATTGCCCACTAGATTATAATTTTATAAGGATAATTTAAGGTGCTTTAGAATTAAAAAATAATTTATAGACAATAACTAACATCAAAGATAATTATTTATCCCCCAGAGAACTCTATAGAGCACAGATAATAACATAGGTAACACATTATCATTTCCTTAGCTGCTTCTCAACTAAGAACATTATAACATGCATAATTTCCTTTTCCTTGTAAAACCAGTAGGCATGGCCACCATCGCAGCCGCCTGGCCCACGCAGGTTCGCAATAGATTCAGACAGATGGTAATGAAACAATGGGGCCAAAAACTGGTGAGCCATCACCTTTAATCCTAGCTTGCATCCGGTAGGCAAGAAATACACACAGTGGGAAAACACTTCCCTTTCATTCAGGGTTCCCAAAGTCACTGACTTATTCGAGTGTAAAGCCAGTAGGCAGGGCCACCACTATCAAAGCAGCCGCCTGGCCCATGCAGGTTCGCATTGGATTCAGACAGTCGGTAAAGAAACAGCGGAGCCAAAAACTGATGGGCCATAGCCTTTAATCCTACCTTGCACCCGGCGGGCAAGTAAAAATACACACTGGGCTCCAAAACCCAGTCACACTCAGTGCTCACAAAGCCACTGACTTATCCGAGTTTCCTAGAATCAAAGGTTTCTAGCTCACCAGCCTTCTTCTCCTCAGTTCCCCATCTTCTTCCTTATCCCAGATACAAACTCTACACAAACTGGCATCTCACTCAGCACTCTGCCATCTTGGCTGCTTCTCCTGGCCTCCTCCACGTGGCCTCCTTCCGCTGCTGGCTCTACTCTCTCCTCTCTCTCATGCTAACCTCAGGAACCAAGAGCCGAGTCCCGTTCTGCCTCCCTTTTATAGTGTAGAAATCCAAACCCTTAATCCAATATACATAATAGGGAAGTCTCTTAATACAAAGTCACTTCTCTGAGGCATGATAGGATTGTACCACCTTACACCAAAAAGGGTAGGAAAGGCTTAATCCCAAAACCAAGCCCCAGGCTACAAGGATTCTGCCTGCCTTTAGCCCACCCCAACACACATTAATACCACCTGGGCAACGGCCTCTTTAACAAAGTGAGCATAATACATTTTATCTGCCCAACAATCCACCCCTATGCTCACTTTACTACCCACAATTTACATCACCAGCATTCCTGTGCAAGGAAATTAGAACATTACACAGATTACAACAGCAAAAATCATACAGTTTCAACAATTACAAAGGTACATTTCACCAGTCTTTGAGCACTTAGCCCAAAGCACAAAATGTCCTCGGTCTTCTTTCTAGCCACGGGAAAAGCTTCCCGGGGTAGAGGAGTGCTTCCAGCGAAGCCACCCCCCACCCCCATCAGGGTATTACTCATTGTCCAAAATCCGTAATCCGTAAATCCATCCAACAAAGGAGCCAATGCCCACTCCGGTCGTAGTCCAGGAAATCAGTCCGTGTACATGGGGTGTCAGCCACCCCCCTCATCCCTGCCATCCTCGCAGGTCTTACACTGTCCCAAAGAGGGGCACGTGGCAATGGCAGTCAGCATTTCCATCTCTGCTCCGAAAAGCATGTCCAGGCCTATGTCCCAAAATCGCAGACCTACCGGGGCCGCAGTAGGTGCTCCTTCCAGCTGGGCTTCCATCTTCTGGAGACTGCAGATTGCAACTCCAGTCCGATTCTCCTCATCCTCCAAAGAGGGACTGAAAACACCAGCTCCGGCTGCCGGGCTCGAGCCTCCGTCTGCCGCCGCCTTCTGCTCCACAGACCTTGCAGCTCCGGACCCGGCCTCAGCTTCAGCTTCAGCTTCAGCCTCAGCCTCAGCCTCAGCCTCAGCCCCGGCCTCCTGCCGCTGCTGGCTCTCCGCAACATCCAGGGTGTTGGTCAAATAAGTTTGTAAATATGATATATATGTTTGCTCGCTTGTGACTTATATTGGGTGTGGGGGACAGGCTGTAAGCAGGCCAGGTCGTTGTAGCCTAAGGTTTGGTTTTGGGACTAAGCTTTTCCCCACACCCTTGACTGATTGTATGATCTGGGTGGTGCACTCTCATGAGGAATCCAATTATGCCTTGGATAAGTGGCTTTGTATCAGAGACTTCCTTGTTTGTATATTGGATTAAGGGATTTTGGTTTTCTACACTATAAAGTGGGACAGACCAGGAGCTTGGACACACAGTTCCTGCTATCACAATTGCAGGGGCTTCCCTGATCCCTGGCCCTTCATGGGAAGAGCTGGTTTTCTGCTTTTCCCTTGTCTTCTTTTGTGGTTTGCCTGTCTTGGTGAGACACCAATAAATAGGATGGCCCCCCATCCTCTGACTCCACCATTTCTTTATCATCTGCCCGAATCCAATGGGAACCTGCATGTGAATGGCCACGATGGCGGCTCCTGGCCTTACAACTGGCGTAGTTTCCAGCAGGATTCAGAGATTGGTATGGAGCCACCACCCTTGATGGGTGGGATAGAGTACTGGTTGCTGCTCTGGCTCCCCATGGCTGTCCTTTTAGGGGCCATGGGCTACATGTTTTTTACTCAAGAAGAAACTGCCCGAGGTCAAAAGCTTCAGCATGAATTGCAAATAGAACTGCAGAAAAGGCTGGAATTGGAGCGAGCACTGGAGAAGGAATTACGGGTTCGCGAGTTGCAGTTTACCCTGGAAGCTGAACGTCTTCACCGGCAGTTGTTGGAGAAACAACTGCGGATTCAAGAGCTCGAGTCTCAGCTTCCGGCCAAAAGCCAGCAGCCACAGGAGCCTAAACGGTCACCAAAGGAGCAGCAGCATCCGTGCCGGTGGATTGGCTTTGAGTCAGCGGGAGCAGGCGCTTGCGACTCCTCTTCTGAGGATGAGAAGGCTCAGGCTGAAGCTGCCATACGCACACTGACAGCCCGACCAGTTGTCGCCAAGAAGGTAAAAACCCAGCAACAAAGAGTCCCTCAGGGGCAGCCACAGCCTCCTGCCCAGGTAATGGAACACTCTGTGGTCCGGCCCTATACCCAGGCAGAGCTGATGGAGTTGGGGGCACAATTTAGGCAGAAACCTACTGAATCCCTGGTAGCCTGGTTACTACGATTATGGGATATAGGGGTGGATGGCATCATGCTCTCCGGAACAGAGATGGAGAAATTGGCCGCCATTACCACACACTCTTCCTTGAGGCAGCGTCTTCAGAACTGCCATGGCAACCCAGGAGACCATACCCTATTAGAATGGGTGATGGCTGCCATTCGTATGGTCTGGCAGAATGCTGGAGAACTGCCGGGGGCAATGAGTCGGTGGCAGTGCTACAGTGAGTTAGTAAAGGTTCTTCGAGAACTAGGTATGAAGAATGCTGTTTTCAACCCTGGGTCTCGTGGGCCAGACGAGGAAGTGTTTATGGCCAAAATGAGGGAATTTGTCCTTGCTAGCGCCCCGTCAGCCCTTTTTGGGTCACTGGTGGCCATCTTGGGCCCCTATGTGGGGCAGCCCATCAATGCAGTTACACAGATGGTAGCAGATTTGGGAGAGCTGGAGGCCGCTCGGGATCATAAAGCAGTGAGGGCTGCTGCCTATGTTTCCCCCCCAACTAACAAGGGAAACGGGCCTGTAAAGGTTACCCGAACGCAGATGTGGGTAGACTTGATTGTGGCTGGAGCAGATAAGGGGAAATTGGATGGCCAGTCTAATAAAATTATTTTGGAGCTTTGGAGGCAGCTTAAACCAGAACAGAAGTTCCAGCCACTGAGACGAAAGGCCCCAGCAGCTACCAATAAAACGTTTGGTGCGCGCACAGCTCGGTTACAAGATTATATGATAGAGACGGCCGAGGGAGAGGGGAACTCCCAAGACCCATTGTACCAGTTTGAATAGGAAAAAGGCCGAGGGACCCGTCTAACGGGGATGGGCGGGGACCGGAGGCCACATGTGGAACTGGCTATCCACTGGTCCCCTTCCAATGTACAACAGGTGTTGGCCTTGGTGGATACAGGTGCAGAATGTTCCCTTCTCTATGGAAACCCAGAGCGGTTTGCTGGGACCCCAGTGGCCATTGACGGTTATGGGGGCCAAACTGTTCAAGTGAAGCCAATAACTATTCCATTGGGGATAGGGAGACTGCCTCCTAAGCCATATAAGGTGTATATATCTCCTATTCCTGAATATATTTTGGGGGTAGATGTCTTGCAAGGACTGTGGTTGGAAACTACAGCTGGGGAGTTACGGCTGCGGATCAGGGTTGTGAAGGCAGTATTGCGGGGACATGCATCACATTCCCCTTTACAATTACCCGTCCCTCGGCGTGTGACTAACACCAAGCAGTACCGCCTGCCAGGTGGTTATGAAGAAGTCACAGGGACAATCCTTGAACTAGAAAAGGTGGGGATCATCCGGCCAGCACACAGTCCTTACAACTCCCCAGTATGGCCTGTGCGCAAAGCAGATGGAACCTGGAGAATGACAGTAGATTACAGGGAACTTAATAAAGTTGTTCCCCCTTTGCACGCTGCTGTTCCCTCGATAGCTAACATGATGGATCGGCTAAGCCATGAGTTGGGGACATACCACTTTGTGGCAGACTTGGCCAATGCTTTTTTCTCTATTGATATAGCTGCAGAGAGTCAAGACCAATTTGCCTTCAGTTGGGAAGGGAGACAATGGACCTTTACAGTGTTACCCCAGGGCTATTTGCATAGCCCCACCTTGTGCCATGGGCTGGTGGCTGCTGACCTGGCTAAATGGAAACAGCCAGAGGTAGTCCGCTTGTACCATTATATTGATGATATTATGCTAACTAGTGATTCTCTTTCAGAATTGGAGCAAGCAGTCCCTACCCTGCTATCCCATTTGAAAGCATGTGGCTGGGCAGTTAACGAGAACAAGTTACAAGGACCTGGGTTATCTGTTAAATTCTTGGGAGTTGTCTGGTCGGGTAAGACAAAAGTTATCCCTGACGCAGTTATAGATAAGATTCAAGCATACCCCGTGCCCACTACGGTAAAACAGTTACAGGAATTCTTAGGTTTGTTGGGGTATTGGCGAGCATTTATACCGCATTTGGCTCAGTTACTACGCCCCTTGTACAACCTTATTCGAAAGGGGGTTCGCTGGGATTGGACTGAGCAGGCGCAAGGTTCATTTGCAGCTGCTAAGAGAGCTGTCAAGGTGGCACAGGCCTTGAATGTGTTTGATCCTGCCAGGCCCTGTGAGCTGGATGTTCATGTAACCTCGGAGGGGTTTGGATGGGGCTTGTGGCAGCGGACAGAGCGCCTACGGCAACCTATTGGATTTTGGTCCCAATTGTGGAAAGGTGCTGAAGTTCGTTACTCATTAGTAGAGAAGCAGCTGGCAGCTGTGTATGCTGCCCTCCTGGCAACTGAGAGTATTACAACCACAACACCAGTTATAGTCAAAACAACATACCCTATAGCTGGATGGGTGAGAGATTGGGCAACTAAACCACGTAGTGGTATGGCCCAAATGTCTACCCTGGCCAAGTGGGGTGCCTATCTGCAACAATGCTGTGCTCTTAGCACCAGCCCATTGAGGGCAGAACTGCAGGAAGTCTTGGGTCCAGTCACCTATGCGACCTTAGAGTCAGGTACAACTGGGGCTCAGGAGGCAGAACCTGAAGTCAGTCCCTACCAGGAGGGGCGGGTGCCCATCCCCGAAGATGCCTGGTATACTGATGGTTCCAGCAGGGGCCAACCTGCCAAATGGACGGCTATTGCCTTCCATCCGGCCACTGAGACTATTTGGATGGACACGGGTACAGGCCAAAGCAGCCAATGGGCAGAATTAAGAGCTGTTTGGCTAGTTGCCCATAATGAACCTTCACCTCTGGTGATCTGTACTGACAGTTGGGCTGTCTATCGTGGACTGACCCTTTGGATTGCTACTTGGCACATTAACCAGTGGATGGTAATGCACCGTCCATTATGGGGTCAGGCCATGTGGCAGGACTTATGGGAAATAGGACACCAGAAGCAGGTGACAGTATATCATGTCACAGGGCATGCCCCTCTAGCCCATCCTGGGAATGATGAGGCAGATACGTTGGCAAGGGTGCGATGGTTGGAGACTGCACCTGCAGGTGATGTGGCACAGTGGCTCCACCGGCGCCTGCTCCATGCAGGACAGAAAACTATGTGGGCTACGGTTAAGGCGTGGAACTTGCCTGTGTCCTATGCAGAGGTACTTTCAGCCTGTGAGCAATGTGCAGTATGTTCCAAGGAACACCCTCGGAGACCACTGGTGTCACCTGGACAGATCCAGAGGGGTCATGTCCCACTGACACGATGGCAGATAGACATCATTGGACCCTTACCAAAGTCAGAAGGGTACCAGTATGCAGTCACTTGTGTAGATACTGCCACCGGGCTGC